>NW_028318390.1:3472500-3772500 GCF_062004578.1 Staurois parvus | reverse complement strand
TTCCTGCTTCTGGGACTTTTAGTTTATTAAGATTTACTATATTCTATTATGTACATTGCCTTTTTGCCCCCTGAGGGCTTCTGTTTTGATGTTTCCATTTGCAGCCATTTGTCCGGTGGTAGAGTTACCCCTAACTGTATCCTTCATGTGTAGGATGCACGTCACCATTGGTGTGACACGATTGCACTGTTCTGTATACTTTTTGTGTCTTTTTCCTTTTTTCTTTCTTTGTTCTTCTCTTTTTCTCTGTTTTTTTTTGTTTTTGTTTTCTGCAGGGTTCCGGGACGCCATGGTCCGATCGCCATTGGGAGTGGAAATTGCTGGCTGCTTTGGGCTTTTTTCTGCTGAGCGTATTGCGTTGATACCGCCATGGCCTCACCCCTTTTGAAAATATATTCACATAATGTTCAAGGCTTCAATTCGCCTCAGAAGCGGGCTAAAGTTTTTCATCATCTCAAGTCACAACAAATTGATGTGGTATGTCTACAGGAGACCAGGTTTTCTCAGTCCTCCGCTCCGCGTTATCTTTCACCTCACTATCCCATCTTTTACACGGCCTCGGCTCCTGAGAAGCGTCGGGGTGTTCTGATAGCTTTTAAACGCAATCTCCCCTTTGTCTGTGCTCGGAATATAGCGGACCCCACGGGCAGGTATTTGCTTCTGCAAGGCACCCTCTGGGACCAGGAGGTTACCTTTGTCTCTTACTACGCGCCTAACCGTTTCCAGCATAAATTCTTTTCACATCTTTGCACCATTATTTCTCGACACTCTAAGGGTCTTCTTCTTGTTATGGGGGATTCGAATGTTACCTTGGATTCCACACTGGATAGGCGCTACGCACAAGGAGCGACCCCCTCTCATGACTTGGTGCTGGAGGCACGTATGCGCTCTCTTTTGCGGACAGCGGGGTTAGCGGACGTCTGGAGGGAACTTCATCCAACTGAACGCGACTTTACGTTCTATTCTAACCCTCATGACAGTTTTTGTAGAATTGATCATATATTCATGCAGGTCCAGCAACTCCCCTCGGTCCGGCGGATAACTATTCCCTCCTCACCCTGGTCAGACCATGATCCTTTGGTACTCCTCCTTGCCCTTTCTGGGTCAGAACGACGCCCTTTTCATTGGCGCATCAATGACTCTTTACTGACCACTCAGGCTACCTGCCAAGAAATAGAATTCTTCTTACGGACATACTTTACGGAAAACTCGGGATCGGTCTCTTCAGCAGTGCCCCTATGGGAAGCGCATAAGGCCACGGTGCGGGGTCATGTTATACAGCTGGCTGCGGTCCGGAAGCGGGAGCGGGAACGTCGACTCTCGGAGCTTCATTCTCTCCTGGCCTCTGCGGATGCGCGTTGGAAGTCATCTCCATCCGTGGCCCATAAACGCGCTCGGGACGCTCTGGCGACAGAATTGGACCTCCTTGCCTCTTCGGAGGCGGAACGGGCCTTGCGTTGGACCAAACATAAATTCTATTCGTGTGCTAATAAGCCCGGTCCCATGCTAGCCAGGAAACTAAATTCTGTGGGGAAACCCCATAAACCGATTCGGCTTCGACTTTCCACGGGTGGCTGTACTTCTAATCCCCAGCAGATTGTTTCCCGATTCTCGGGCTTCCTTTCGCGCCTCTATGCTGCCCCAGATCCCTTCCCTGTGGCCCAGGCAGAGGCATTCTTTCAGGACCTCCATCTTCCTGGATTAACCGAGGCAGCACAGGCGGCCCTCAACGCAGGTGTCACCGTACCGGAAGTGCTACAAGCAATCAAATCTTTACGGTCCACCGCGGCCCCAGGTCCAGACGGCTTCTCCGGTCTCTATTATAAAAAATTCTCAGCCCTTTTGGCACCCTTTTTAGCTGCCTACTTTAATGAGTTACGACAGGGCTCCTTGCCCTCTCCGGACGCACTTAGGGCACATATCTCTATGATTCCTAAGACGACCGATGATGTCCAGGAACCGCAAGCCTTCCGGCCCATCTCTCTTCTTAATGAAGACTTGAAAATATTGGGCAAGATCCTTAGTTTTCGCATCAATAAATATTTGTGTAGCCTGGTCCACAGGGACCAAGTAGGGTTCGTCCCCGGGAGGCAGGCGGGTGATAACGTCCGTAAGGTGGTCCATCTTATACATTTTCTGCAACAACGGAAAATCCCAGGATTCTTACTGTCCTTGGACATATATAAAGCTTTTGATTCTCTATCCTGGGAATATCTGCGGTTTGTGCTGTCTCGCTGGGGTTTTGGGGATTCTATTCTCTCATGGATTCAAGCCTTGTATTCCTTTCCTTCGGCTTCCGTTAAATACGCTGGATATTTCTCGGATCCCTTTCCTGTTGGGCGAGGGACGAGGCAGGGCTGCCCACTGTCCCTGGCACTCTTTGTCCTGGCGCTTGAGCCACTGGCTTTAGCGCTCCGGACCGACTGCAATGTATCGGGGGTTCCATACGCGGGACAGGAGTTTAAGCTGAGCCTCTTTGCGGACGATGCCCTCTTGACCCTTACTAATCCTCTGACGACGCTTCCTAATTTGCAACGGGTTCTTGAGCGCTTTTCCTTGATCTCGGGTCTACGTATTAATTTGGATAAAACCGTTGCTCTCAATATTACTTTGGCTTCAGATTTGGTTTCACGCCTACAATCCCATTTCCCTTACCGGTGGGCTTCCTCTTCTCTTGAATACTTGGGCATTCGCTTGACCCCCACCTATGACTCCCTTTTTGCTGCAAATTATTATCCTTTGCTTAGCTCCTTATCTTCTCTTATGTATTCCTGGCAATTTCCGCACCTGTCTTGGATAGGACGGGTTCACTCAGTGAAAATGACCATCTTGCCGAAATTGTTATATTATTTTCGCACCCTCCCAGTGCGGGTTCTCCCTCATTTTCTTCGGTTGCTTCAGGCGAAGTTTATGCGTTTTATCTGGGCCAATAAGCATCCCAGAGTTTCTAGAAATACGCTCTTTGCTCATAGACTCCAAGGTGGTCTTGGGGTACCCAATGTAACTAAGTATTATCAGGCGAGCCAAATTGCCCCGCTGTCTATGTTGCACGCTTCCTCCGACGTTCCTCTCTGGGTCCTGCTGGAACTACCTAATTGTGCCCCTATCGCACTATCGACACTTCTATGGCTTCCCCCTGCCCTGCGCCCTACGGTGCTGAGTCCGATGTTGCTCCATGGCCTACGAGTCTGGGACTCGGTACGTTACTCCAGTGGTCTGATGTCGCCTTTCTTGCCCTTGCTTCCAATCGTTAATAATCCTCTTTTCCCGCCGGGTCTAGATCACCCGAGGGCATTTTCTTGGTGGGTGGCTCATGGTTTCTCACAGGTGCAACACTTTTTGATTTTTCGGTCCTTTCCCACCTGGAATGTCCTCCGGGAGTCTCGGGATGTTCCCCCAGCGGAATTTTTTCGGTACCTTCAATTGCGGCACTGGCTGCTCTCGCTGAGGGCCACTTCTGCTTTCCCATATCAGAAATCTGCCTTTGAACGGCTTTGCCAACAGCGTCCGGGCGCCCCGGGCCTTATCTCCCTTCTTTACGCAGCTTTGAACAGATGCTCGTCGCACACTTCTCTTTCATATGTACAGTTGTGGCCAAAATTATTCAACCCCCACTGAAATTGAGTGTTTTGGCCAGTTTGACATTGCTTTTGATCATTCAGTCATCTTGCTTACATTTACATTAAAGAGGCACTTGTAGGTCAGACAAATATAACATAACAGTTATAATGAAATAACCACAAATGTCTTTTCTGTGCTCACAGCATTATCAGTTTTATTCAACCCCCAAGTGACATTCAATCTTAGTACTTAGTACAGCATCCTTTTACAGTTATAACAGCTTTTAAACGTGAAGCATAGCTTGACACAAGTGTCTTGCAGCGATCTACGGGTATCTTCGCCCATTCTTCATGGGCAAAGGCCTCCAGTTCAGTCACATTCTTAGGCTTGCGCACTGCAACTGCTTTCTTTAAGTCCCACCAGAGGTTCTCAATCGGATTTAAGTCTGGTGACTGCGATGGCCACTCCAAAATGTTCCAGCCTTTCCTCTGCAACCATGCTCTAGTGGACTTGGAGGTATGCTTGGGATCATTGTCCTGTTGAAAGGTCCAACGTCTCCCAAGCCTCAGGTGTGTGACGGACTGCATCACGTTTCCATCCAATATCTCCTGGTACTGAAGAGAATTCATGGTACCTTGCACACGCTGAAGCTTCCCTGTACCTGCAGAAGCAAAACAGCCCCAAAGCATGATTGACCCTCCACCATGCTTCACAGTAGGCAAGGTGTTCTTTTCATCATAGGCCTTGTTCTTCCTCCTCCAAACATAGCGTTGATCCATGGGCCCAAACAGTTCTAATTTTGTTTCATCAGTCCACAGAACACTATCCCACAACTTTTGTGGTTTGTCCACATGGCTTTTGGCATACTGCAGTCGACTCTTCTTATTCTTTGGAGACAGCAAGGGGGTACGCCTGGGAGTTCTGGCACGGAGGCCTTCATTACGCAGTGTGCGTCTTATTGTCTGGGCTGAAACTTCTGTACCCACATCTGACAAATCTTTTCTCAGTTCCTCAGCAGTCACACGGGGACTTCTCTCCACTCTACGCTTCAGGTAGCGCACAGCAGTCGAAGTCAGCATCTTCTTTCTGCCACGACCAGGTAGCGTTTCAACAGTGCCCTTTGCCTTGAATTTGCGAATGATGCTTCCTAAGGTGTCTCTTGGTATGTTTAACATCTTTGCAATCTTCTTATAGCCATTGCCCTTCCTGTGAAGAGAAATCACCTCTTCTCTTGTCTTCCTGGACCATTCTCTTGCCTTCACCATGTTTGTAACCACACCAGTAAATGTCTAGAAGGAGCTGAGTATCACAGTCATTTTAAAGCTGCCTAATTGGTGCTTATTATGCTTGATTGCTGCTCGGTGACATCCACAGGTGTTTTCAATACCTGATGGAAAGCACCTGTATGAACCTCTGTTCTTCAGAGTGGTAGTCTTTAAGGGGTTGAATAATTGTGGCAATGAAGAAACCACATAAGAACCATTTACTACTGTATTACATAAACAATTGATGTCATTTTAGTTGCATTTGGGTAGTTACAACGTCCTTGTAGGATTTGATTCTGAATACAATTCCAAATGTACACTATAGTCCCTAAACCCCTTTACAGCATTGGGGGTTGAATAATTTTGGCCACAACTGTAGTTCAGTGGGAACGCGACCTGGGAGTGGCTGTGGATCCGGAGGACTGGCATAAAGCCTGGTCACTCATAGCTAAATGTTCGTTTAATACGACCACGCTGGAAGCAGCCTATAAGGTATTGTTTCGTTGGTATTGGGTGCCGGCTCGTTTGGCCCAGGCTAACCCTGCCTGTAGTGATCGATGTTTTCGGGGTTGTGGCCATCGTGGCGATGTACTGCATATCTGGTGGTCATGCCCGAGGTTGGTTCGTTTTTGGTCTCGTGTGTTTGGCCTCCTTTTCACTTTGTTTCATCTCTCCATACGCCGGGATGCTCGGTATGCTTTGCTTCATTGCCCCATACCGGGCCTCTTGGCTCGTCAGCAGCGGTTGGCTTCCTATTTGTTTTTATCGGCCACTAGGACAATTGCCCAGGCCTGGAAGAGTCCGTTTGTACTTTTTCAGGGGGTGCGGGATCGTATGACTACTATGATGCTCAATGAACAGATGTCGAGTATATGCAACGACTCTCAACATAAATTTTTGACAATATGGGAGCCGTGGTTGCAATATGCCTTTCCCACGCTCCCCCCTGCCAGTGTAGGGAGGTGAAGGAGTTTTGTATTGGCGCTCATGGACCCTTGCTCTTTGGTGTGTGTTTTTTTTTTTTTTTTTTCTTTTTTCTCTTTCTTTCTTCTCTGCTTTTCTTCTTTCCTTTTCTGTTTGTTTTGATGTGACAGTGGACAGCTGTCTTTAGGTGCGATAATCTGAGTTTCACTGATGTTATTGTAACCTATGTGCCATTGATAGCCCCTGCGCGGGCATACGTTTTGCCTTATTGGAATTAGAGCGTTGTCTGCTCTATTATGCATTTTCTATCGGTGCAATTGATAGCCCCTGCGTGGGCGTGTTTTGTTGCCTCTGTTGCCTCTGTTTTATACTGTTTAAAATTAATAAAAACCATTGAAATACAAAAATAGGACTCACATGAAAAACATTTCCTGCACTCCGGACAGGTATGCAACTTCTGCCCCTGTGTAAGATCTCTGATGTGTGTGAAGACTAAGCTGCACTGAAAGGTATTTCCCGCACTCAGGACAGACATATGGCTTTTCACCTGTGTTAGAACTCTGATATATGTAAAGTCTAGTTTTTCGGAGAAAACATTTCCCGCACTTAGAACAGGGATATAGCATCTTCCTCATGTGAGGTCTGTGATATACAGTGGGGATCGAAAGTTTGGGCACCCCAGCTAAAAATTTGTATTAATGTGCATAAAGAAGCCAAGGAAAGATGGAAAAATCTCCAAAAGGCATCAAATTACAGATTAGACATTCTTATAATATGTCAACAAAAGTTAGATTTTATTTCCATAATTTACACTTTCAAAATAACAGAAAACAAAAAAATGGCGTCTGCAAAAGTTTGGGCACCCTGCAGAGGTAGGGCTCGTTCACACTAGGCTGTTTTGCCAATGCTTGCCAAACGCCCCTATAGCTTTTGGCAAGCGTTGGTCCGGCGTTTGCGGAGCGTTATTAACGCTCGGCAAAAGCTCCGCAAACGCCGCATGCGGCATGGTTTAGCGGCGGTTGCTAGGTGTTTGCCGAGCATTAATAACGCCCCACAAACGCCTATAATGCAGTTTGAGTGGTGTTACCGCTCCGCAAACGCCCCGCAACCGCGTCGCAACCGCACCGCAAACGCCGGCCGGGAGCGGAGCGGCACCATAGACAAGAATAGGAGGCTTCAAAGCCTCCTGACTCGTCCAGAGGCGTCCGTTTTGCCGCGACGCAACGCGACGCGACGCAAACGCTCCCGTTAGAACAGCACCATGTGCTGTAATGTGCAGAATTGGCAGAGGCGTTTGGGAAGCGGTAAAAACGCTTCCCAAACGCCTCTCTGCCGCCTGCACACAAGGCTAGTGTGAACGTAGCCTTAATATCTTGTACTGCCCCCTTTGCCAAGCTGAGACCTGCCAGTGTCATGGATTGTTCTCAATCATCGTCTGGGAAGACCAGGTGATGTCAATCTCAAAGGTTTTAAATGCCCAGACTCATCTGACCTTGCCCCAACAATCAGCACCATGGGTTCTTCTAAGCAGTTGTCTAGAAAACTGAAACTGAAAATAGTTGACGCTCACAAAGCTGGAGAAGGCTATAAGAAGATAGCAAAGCGTTTTCAGATGTCAATATCCTCTGTTCGGAATGTAATTAAGAAATGGCAGTCATCAGGAACAGTGGAAGTTAAAGCAAGATCTGGAAGGCCAAGAAAAATATCAGACAGAACAGCTCGCAGGATTGTGAGGAAAACAATTCAAAACCCACGTTTAACTGCACGATCCCTCCAGAAAGATCTGACAGACACTGGAGTTGTGGTACACTATTCCACTATAAAGAGACACTTGTACAAAAATGGTCTTCATGGAAGAGACATCAGAAGAAAACCTCTTCTACGTCCTCACCACAAAAATCATCGTTTGAACTTTGCAAATGAACATATAGACAAGCCTGATGCATTTTGGAAACAAGTTCTGTGGACCAATGAGGTTAAAATTGAACTTTTTGGCCGGAATGAGCAAAGGTACGTTTGGAGAAGAAGAGGCACAGAATTTAATGAAAAGAACCTCTGTCCAACTGTTAAGCATGGGTTTGGATCAATCATGCTTTGGGGTTGTGTTGCAGCCAGTGGCACAGGGAACATCTCACGAGTAGAAGGAAAAATGGATTCAATAAAATTTCAGCAAATTTTGGATGGTAACTTGATGCCATCTGTGAAAAAGCTGAAGTTAAAGAGAGGATGGCTTCTACAAATGGATAATGATCCTAAACACACCTCGAAATCCACGGGGGATTACATCAAGAGGCGTAAACTGAAGGTTTTGCCATGGCCTTCACAATCTCCTGACCTCAACATAATTGAAAATCTATGGATAGACCTTAAAAGAGCAGTGCGTGACAGACAGCCCAGAAATCTCAAAGAACTGGAAGACTTTTGTAAGGAAGAATGGGCAAAGATACCTCAAACAAGAATTGAAAGACTCTTGGCTGGCTACAAAAAGCGTTTACAAGCTGTGATACTTGCCAAAGGGGGCAGTACAAGATATTAACTCTGCAGGGTGCCCAAACTTTTGCAGACGCCATTTTTTTGTTTTCTGTTATTTTGAAAGTGTAAATGATGGAAATAAAATCTAACTTTTGCTGACATATTATAAGAATGTCTAATCTGTAATTTGATGCCTTTTGGAGATTTTTCCATCTTTCCTTGGCTTCTTTATGCACATTAATACACATTTTTAGCTGGGGTGCCAAAACTTTTGATCCCCACTGTATATGTAGACTGGACTGTGAAAAACATTTCCCGCACTCTGAACAAGGTTATGGCTGCTCCCTCTTGTATTATCACCGGTATATATAAAAATAGGACTTACATGAAAGACATTTCCCGTACTCGAAACAGGAATACTTCTCCCCCATGTGAGATCTCTGGTTTCTATGAGATTGAACTTCTCTGAGAGACTTTCCCACACATTAGGACATCTCTTCCTTTACTCCAAGTGAGGGGTGAGGCGGCTCCAGGTACTCTCTTCTGGGGACATTGCACTCGACATTCCCCTCACACTATGAGTGGATTGCAGGGGGGGTTCACCCAGCCCGTTTCCACGTGTCTCCAGCTTCCCCGGTCCTGTGTGCAGGAGGAAGAGAGCCGGCATCTCCCTTGCTCCAATAAACGCTGGCCAGGCTCTTCTGCCTCCCAGAGCTCCCTTGCAGCAGACCACCTGTTCGCCCGGCATCCACTGAGCTCCGGGGAACACACAGCGCTAGGCCGGGAGCACAGGAAGACCCGCCGTGATGGCCGTCACTCCCGGAGGTCCTCGGTCCACGCTCCCCGCCAGGCAAGCCCCCCCCTCTCCCTGGCTAGTCTCTCCAGGGCTTCCCACACATCTCTCCCCTTCTCGGCAGGACACTGGAGGTGCTTGGGAGCTGGGAGCCCTCACATCGAGCTCCCGCTCCAAGCCATGGTCAGGCTCCTTCCTGGGTGTGGTCCCCAGCTAGTTGCACTTTTGATGCCTTAAATTGTTTTTGGCACCCTCAACAAGGAAGCAAATGCTCACTTTGTCACATGCAAAAACACATGACAAATGCAAGGTAAAAAATGTGCAAACTGTAACATAGCAAAATGCCCCATGAGCTGCTTTGTAGCATTTGTCATGTGTAAGGCAACCCATTGAAATCAATGGGTTGCCCTCTGCGTGCTGCAGGAAAAACACACAACAAACATGCATTCCCACTATGCTACTACATAGTTGACAGTACATCTAAAGGAAATCATGTATTCAGATTGTACAATGTATGGCCACCTTAACCACTTGCCTACCAGGCACTTATACCCCCTTCTTTACCAGGCCAATTTTCAGCTTTCAGCGCTGCCGCACTTTGATTGACAATTGCGCGGTCATGCAACATTGTACCCATATGAAATTTTGATCATTTTTTTCTCACAAATAGAGCTTTCTTTTGGTGGTATTTAATCGCCACTGGGCGCTTTACTTTTTGCGCTATAAATAAAAAAATTGCAAAAATTTGAAAAAAAAAAAGTTTCTTTGTTTCTATTATAAAATTTTTCAAACAGGTGATTTTTCTCCTTCACTGATGTGCGTTGATGAGGCAGCACTGATGGGCACTGATAGGCGGCACTGATGGGCACTAAAGGGAACTGATAGGCAGTACTAGTGAGGTGGCACGGATAGGCGGCACTGATAGACAGCACTAATGAGGTGTCACGGATAGGTGGCACTAATATGCAGCACTGATAGGTGGCACTGATAGGTGACTCTGATGATGGGTACTGATAGACGGCACTGACTGGCATCACTGCTGGGCACTGACTGGCGGCACTGACTGGCACAACCGCTGGACACTGACTGGTGGCACTGACTGGCAGTACTGCTGGGCTGCACTGGTGGGTGGCACTAATGGGCAGCACTGGTGGGTGGGCACAGGTGGGTGGCACTGGTGGGCACAGGTGGGTGGCACTGCTGGGCACAGGTAGGTGGTACTTCTGGGCACAGGTGTGTGACACTGCAGAGTGGCACAGGTGGGTGCACTGCTGGGCACAGGTGGGTGATCTGCTGGGCACAGGTGGGCGGAGCTAGTGGGCGCACTGCTGGGCACAGGTGGGCGGAACTTGCGGGTGCCACTGCTGGGCACCGATCATCAGGGCACTGATCATCAGTGCCCTGATGATCGGTGCCGATCCTCTCTCTGACAACTGCCGGTTCTCGGCAGTACTTTCCTCACGATCTGACAGCGTGAGGAAAGTGCAGCCGAGAACCGGCACTTGCATTTCCCTCTGATCAGCGTGTCATTGGACACCGCTGATCACGTGGTAAAAGGCCGCTGTGATTGGCCTTTTACCACATCACGTGATCAGCTGTATCTGTAGGACACAGCGATCACGGAGATCGCCGGGTGCGCGCCCCCTGGGGCGCGCAGGAGAGCACGTTCTGGGAGGACGTCATACGACGTCCACTCAGAACTGGCCGGCCGCAGTGCAGCCGTCATTCGGCTATCTGCGGTCGGCAACAAGTTAAAGGAAGAAGTAGGAAAGTGGGTAAAAATAAAAAGAGGTGGTATAGTAAAGAGGGAGGTGTGGTTCACTGAAGTAAACCACACCTTATTCCGTGAGCAGTAAGGAAGTATCCTGGATAGTCATATGATGCTACAAGAAGTCAGGGCTTACAGTGCATTTTTTTTACATTTTTAACAAAGAGGTGCTGTGGCTGCCATGAACTATGTCAGCACATTGAGATGGCTGGGGCAGAAAAGACATTAGAAAAGGTTTCTATGTATTAAGAAAAGTGAGATTCTGCCTGAAAAGGTGAACTTAGTATTTAAATTTATTGGGTGAAAGTTAAATGTATGGGTTACAAAGTTAAACTCTCCTACCATTTTTGCTTTCCTTAAGAGTCAAAAGATAGATGTCATCGGCCTATACTAAAACCACTTGACTGATGTGACCCAGTACTCTTTCAGGGGACCATGGGTGGGTTGAGATTATCATGAAGCCTATACTACCATCTTCTAGGGTGTTTCACCCTTAAACCCAAATTTTTCATGTTTTTGTCACATCATGTGGCGTTAGACTGATAGAGACTATACATTTTCTTATATTGATAAGTTTTTGGGGCTGCCACTGTTGATATTGATATTCCTTTTAATAATACAGTGCAGGAGGAAATGACCTTCATGCTCTCTTACCCTGGAGTTAAAGTGATTTGACTAGGAGATTTAATATGGATTTAAAGCCTAGTTTAGTTAGGATGTACTTTGGATGTATTTTGCTCACATGTTGCATGCTGTGTCTTTGGTCACTACCTGGAAGTCATAGGTATGCTAATCATCAGCTCCTGCTGGTTTCCTGATTTTCAAAATGTTATAGCTCAGCTTCAGGTTTTAATCCAATTCTACTAGTACTCTTTGGTCCTCCCTCTGACAAACGATGCGGGTTATCTCTTGGGTTGTTTTCAGATCACTTCTTCTGCTAGATAAAACTAAAATGGAACGCAGGGCCTCCTCCTTTATTCCAGAAGATTAAACTATTTTGGCTTAATCTGCTTTTGAATGCATTCATCATTTCACCAGAATTGCTTTTTTTCTTTGAAAGATATGAGGTCTCCACCAGCCCCTGGGAAACCTTTAAATGTATGATCACACTCACCTCTCTTTGATAATCAAAGAGGCTAAACAGACATCTGCAGCTATAGAACAACAGGCTGATCAGGCTCTGGCAGTTGCCACTGCCAATTTTATTCAAGATCCATCCTTGCACCATGCACAGGTACCTAAATAACAACGTCTAGTTACTAATTTGATACACTTAACTAAGGATAAGAAATGTCAGCTCTTTCAGCAGCAGTGGATTTTTGAACATGCAGAGGACTGTGGTAAGTTCCTGGTATATTTAACCAATTATGAATTAAGCAGTTGGTGCTTTCCACTCACCCTGATTAGGGACCTGAAGTGCTTCTTGTTTTTCACTCCTTTTACCAGTATATTTATGCCTCTATGCCCTCTTATACAACTGAGGAAATATTCCAATACCTACAATCTGTTTATTTGCCACAACTAGTCTCTGAGCAGATTGCCATGGTGATGACACCTCTTACCCTTATTAAGGTCCAAAGTGCCAATCCCAAATTGTTCCAGGGCAAGGTTCCTGGCACTGATTGTTTACCAAGTTCTATGCTACCTACACAGATATGCTTTCTCCCAAGCTTCTTACTTTATATGAAAAAATATATACAGCATTTAAATTCCCACTATCGATATGTGAAGTACTTATCATTTTTATTTCCAACCCAAATAAAGACCTTCTTGATCCTACATCCTACAGGCCTATACATTTCGTACAAACTGCTATTTAGTGAAAATCCTTTGCCTCAGACATAATCAAGCTACCCAAACCATTATATATCCTTATCAAACTGGCTTTATGCTTGGTAAAAATACCTCACTTAACACAAGATGCTTTTTCACAAATATACAGCTCATCCCATGCATCCCATGACCAGATGGGCACTAGGATTTGGGAGAGTCTGGATGCAGAAAAGTCCATTCTGTGGAATGGGGCTACTTGTGGCAAATGTTATATACAGTAGCTCTGGGTTTGACCCTCAGTTTATTAAATAGCTACAACCTCTCTATGCCTCTCTCATGGCCAGTATTTGTGTAAATGGATGGACAGCTGAGGTATTTTCACACACTAAGGGCACTAGAGAGGGTTCTCCCTTTAATTTAATAGAACCTCTGCCTGCTCCACTCATGGAACATCAGAATATTAAAGGCCTTCAGGAGACAACACACGTCAAAAAAGTTAGATTGTACACTGACAATATGATGTTAAATTTAAAGAACTCAGACCTTTCACTTAATACTGCTCTCATGGTCATTACAGTTTTTAGAGGTTATTCAGGCTCGACCATTAACTGGTCAAAATCACTATTTCCACTATTGATTTACCTATTACTAGAAATAAAGTCTGACTTCTGCTATGTAGGACTAGTATAAATAGATACTGCATCTTGGTGGCTATGGTACTTAGATTCAGGATTATATCCACGTAAATGATGAACCCCTGCTTACTACTGTTAAAACTAAGATTAGCATCTAAGTTCCTGCTGAGCATTACCCCCTCCCATTGTCACCCACAATGGTTCCAGGGCTGATGACCTGTAGGGGCTTTTAATGTGTCATTTATGGAAAATATAGGATATCGAAGTTTGTTGCTGTTTTATGGGTACACATAATTTTAAGGATTGACATGTTGAGTATCTATTAACTCTGCACAACCTCATCTTTCATATAATTTACTAAAAAAATTGAGTAATTTATAGTGGGTTATTTACTAAAGCTGGAGAGTGCAAAATCTAGTGCAGTTCTGCACAGAAACCAATTAGTTTCTGGGTTTTATTGCCAAAGCATAATTGAACAAGCTGAAGCTATAAGCTGATTGGTTTCTATGTAGAACTGCACCAGATTTTGCACCTTCCAGTTTTAGAAAATTTCCCCTATTTGATTTTGTGTGCCCAAAAATTAACTTAACTTGTGTGTTTTCCATTGCAGCACTGATCAGTGTATTCTGACGGTGGGGGAGTCTTTGCTGTCACAATACAATAAAGCAGTGAGGAGGATTCTCTGATCCACCTCGAATGTGTGGATGGAGGAATTGGTTAAATTTTTCTTTTTTGATCAGTCAGCTGTAGCCAGCATGCATGAACATTTTTTACTTGTGTGAATATATTGTGTTGGTGTCATAAGCAGTTGGCATTTTTTGTATCCGTAGTGTTATACAGTGGTTGTTTGAGTCATAATCAGGTTTTTATCATTTTTGGTCCATTTCATACCATACTGTTAATTATTTCAGAACTGAGCCAGTTCTGACATTTTCAATGTACATGTAAAAATCTCCTTATTTTGGCTAGAAAAAGAACTCTCAAAGATTATATATTTCTTTAAGTAGAGGCCCTAAAGAATAAAATGTTGGTGGTTGCAGTTTTTTTTACCTCACATAATGATTGCGGGCCATTTTTTAAAGGTGGTTTTCAGGAAAAATACACTTTAATTAATTTAATTTTTTGGTAAAATATAAAAGATGATGTTATGCTGAGTAAATCAATACCTAACATTTAATGCTTTAAAATTGTGAATGCTTGTGGGATGGTGAAAAACGACATGACCTAAAAATCTCCATAGATTACCAGGTTACTAGATATTCTCCAAGTTCTTCAGCAGAAACAATAAACTGACAAGATTAAGGCTTAACAGTGCAGTGATCACACATGGAAATTTGGGTGCATAAAAAAATACATAAGGTTTACTTCCCTTTAAATTTGAATGATATTCAACACTGCTATCAGCTTTGACATGACAGAAACCACTGGGACCTTGGCACACCCATTTAGACTCAGGAACATTTTAACAGAAATGGAAGACTTTGGAATAAAAAAGTTTAATGACTCACTTATGTATGAAAACACGAGGATTAGAATGTAGGTCAAATAATAGCACACAACTGAATGTCTGCAGTGCAGTAAACATTTCCAGCAGGTATGCAACTACATTTCTGCAAACAGAATTGGTGATTTAACCAAAATTGATGACCACTGAACTGCTGAGAAATACATGCAGACTCTTATTCACCATGCAACACCATCAAGCAATTGTCTGGTCAGTCCCAACTTCATTTTGCAACAGAACAATGGCCCCAAACACACAGGTAATATTATAACAAAAACATTTCATGAGTGAAAAGAGTAATGTGGAATCCTGCAACAGATGGTACAATATCTTGCCAAAAGTATTGGGACACCCCTCCAAATCATTGGCTTCAGGTGTTACAATCACCTCCATGGCCACAGGTGTATAAAATCAAGCACCTAGGAATGCAGACTGCTTCTACAAACATTTGTGCAAGAATGGGTCGCTCTCAAGAGCTCAGTGAATTCAAGCGTAGTACAGTGATAGGTTGCTACCTGTGCAATAAGTCCATCGTTGAAATCTCCTTGTTACTGTTAGTGATTTTATAACAAAGTGGAAGCAACTTGGAACAACAGCAACTCAGCCTTGAAGTGATATGCTACGTAAATTGACAGAGCAGGGTCAGGGCATGCTGAAGTGCACACGCAAGTCTCCAACTGTCTGCAAAGTCAATAGGTAAAGACCTCCAAACTTCATGTGGCCTTCAGGTTAGCACAACAGTGCGTAGAGAGCTTCATGTAATGGGCTTCCATGTCTGAGCAGCTGCATCCAAGCCCTACATTACCTAGTGCAATGCAAAGCATCGGATGAACTGGTGTAAAGCAAGCTGAACTCTAGAGCAGTGGAGACATGTTCCCTGGAGTAACAAATCACACTTCTCTTTCTGGCAATTCTATGGACATGTCTGGGTTTGGCTGTTGCCAGGAGAATGGTACTTGCCTGACTTCATTGTGTAAAGTTTGGTCGATGGGGATTATGGTGTTGAGCTGTTTTTCAAGGGTTGGGCTTGGCCCCTTAGTTCCAGTGAAGCAAACTCTTAAAGGGGTTGTAATTGCTCAAGGTTTTTTACCTTCATGCATTTTATGCTTGACGGTAAAAAACCTTCTGTGTGCAGCAGTGCCCCCAGATCCCTCAATACTTCCCTGAGCCTCAATACTTACCCGGGTCTCTGCCTCCTCATTGGATGAGACAGCAAGCGGGAGCCATCGGCTCCCGTTGCTGTCAATCACAGCCAGTCAGCCAATGAGGAGAGAAAGGGGGTGGGGCTTCATGTGTGAGAGGACACACAGCGCAGAGGGTGCTCCCATAGCAAGCTGTTTGCTGTGGGGGCACCCGACAGGAGGGGAGAGGCCAGGAGAGCCTGAGGGGGACCCGAGAAGAGGAGGATCCAGGCTTCTCTGTGCAAAACCACTGCACACAGCAGGAAAGTATAACATGTTTGCTATTTTCCAGAAAAAAAGTAACCTTTTAGAATTGCTTTAAGGCGTCAGCATACCAAGACATTTTGGACAATTTCATGCTCCCAACTTTGTGGGAACAGTTTGGGGGTGGCCCCTTCCTGTTCCAACATGACTGTGTACTAGTGCACAAAGCAAGGTCCATAAAGATACTGTATGAATGAGTGAGTTTGGGGTGGAGGAACTTGACTGACCTGCACAAAGTCCTGACCTGATAGAACACCTTTGGAATGAATTAGAGCGGAGACTGCGAGCCAGGCCTTCTTGTTTGACATCAGTGCCTGACCTTACAAATGCGCTTCTGGAAGAATGGTCAAACATTCCCATAGACACATTCCTAAACCTTGTGGACACCCTTTCCAGAAGAGTTGAACCTGTTATAGTTGCAAAGGGTGGGCCAACTCAATATTGAACCCTACGAACTAAGATGCCATTAAAGTTCATGTGCGTGTAAAGGCAGGCATTCCAATACTTTTGGCAACATAGTGTATGTTCCCTACAGAGCTCTGATCCCTACATCCTAGGATTACTTGAAGATGCAGAAAGTAGTAAACAGCTAAAGTCTGCTGAGAAACTGTAGCTATTTCTCCAAGAGGCTTGTAATCTATCGTGAAAGTTTACTTAAGTACATGATATCTAAAAGTGCATTTCCAATCACCGATCAAGGAAGGCAGGGAAATGGGGACTTTTTATGTGCCAACAACCAAAAATATATATAAATAAAAATACAGTATTATTCATACAATTAAAATAGATACAGATTAAAAATACAATTCTTCAGCACTAGCCACTTATGTATATATAATATACACATTTCAAAATTAGAGTGAAAACTCTCCTTCAATAGTTTTCCCTATATAAAGCAATCTGAACTATCTTACATGTCAGTGTTTTCCTAGCGACCCAACCTGTGCTCTTTAGGAGAAATCAATTCATATTTACTGCAATGATGTCACCAGCGCATGCGCATTTTTTCCCCCTTTGACGGCACGCTCAGTGTGCCAGCAGTCTATTCATCCTACTGCCATGCCTTGTCATTAGCACTCACGGCATTGCATTTCAATCCTGCGAGATTGGTGACCCATTGAGAATCTTCTGGAATACAACATGTGACTTGCTATGTTACAGGGAGTGTCAACATCGGCACTACAGGCGTAAGTTACTTGAATATATGTGGGGTTACGTTACCATACTAACTGTGTATGAAAACGAGACTTTGGCAATGTCTACTATGTATGCGTGAGATTACAGTCTGAACATAGGAGAAAGGCAGGAAGTATTCTGTGGGGTGGAAGCTGCAGTCAGAAGCTAAGATGGCGCCATCTTTGCCGGGATACATCAAAAATAAAAAACACTGGAAAAGAAGTAAGAGTTACACTATGATGATAATTTGGATTGTTGTGTGTTTGAAAAGCTATAAAGTAGTGGCATTATGATTGTGGATGATTTGTGTGGCACTTTAAGTATACCTCAGATATTTGCTGCCATTTTTAGGACAAAGGTTGGTTTTACCAAATAATGATTTCATTTAAGCTTTTTCCATTTGCTGTAATTTTAGAAAGTTTACTGACTAATAAAAATAATTGATCACATGCATGTTGCAATCCAGCATTAGGCTCCATGCACACTAGCATTTTTTTTAAATTCCTAGAAGCTGTTAAAGTGGTACTAAACCCACAACAGTAAAATCAGTCTGTATATGCAGTAAAGCATGCTTGCTATACTCTCTGTGGAACCTAAGGGATTAATCCTCTGCATTGTGTAAAAAGGCTGTTTGATCCTGACTTCGCTGATCCTCCCCTTCTTCCAGTGTCCTCTTATCACCTGATAAGACATATTGTGTGGAGTCACTCTGCATATGCTCACTTTGGTGTGTATTGCTAGAGAGGTTTATTTTTTCTTGGGAGAGTGCATGTGATCAGCACAGGACCAATCAGCACTTTTCAAATAGAGGTCAGGGGATCTGCATCCTCATACTGCAGCAGGAAAACTCCTCCTACAGGCTTTAACATGTGCTCTGCTGAATACAAGACAGTCACAAGACTGCTCTTACTGATGATATTTTATATTTACTAAAATAATTGCACTTCCATGTTGTGTGTACTACAGGAGACCACATATGGTGAATGTATGGTCCTGGGTTTAGTAACACCTTACAGTATATTTCAATATGTCTATTAAGGATTTTTAGAAACATTATAAAGAAAGACAGGAAACGCAACCCACCAACATGACGAGTTGTAGAACATCAAGCAATGAAACAGTATATTTAAGTACAATATGTAGCAACACAACAACAATATCGACCAATAAAGTGTAATGAGAGGAATACACTGGTAGCACATTCAGATTTTGATCGATTATGAGGAAATTGTACCATAAACAGAGTGGTACAAATAATATCATTAAAATAGTAGACAAAAGTAGAGAGAGAACAAAAAGTTAGGAAAGAACTGAAGAAGAAAAGTAAAGAATAAAACCCTGAAAAGAAATAAGAGAGAGGGCCAGCCAAGAGTCCGTTAAATAACAGAAATATATCGAATCCATGGGTCCCAAGTGCTCTCAAATTTAGAAGTATTGTTATTAAGTATACTAGTAAGTTTATCATTAATCATAATCCAATTAAGTTTCTGTTTGATTAAGTCCAGCGAGATTACTGACTGTTTCCAATGTTTGGCTATCGTAACTCTCGCCGCCAAGTATATAAAGAATCAATTTAACCGATTTCTTGGGAATATCAGTGGGCAATAAATGAAATAGAGCTATTTCAGGGGCTCTACGAATATTAACCCCCATTACCGAGTAAAGGAAATTAAATAAACGGATCCAAAACCTAGTCACCACAGGGCATTTCCACCATATGTGGAGCATAGTACCCTCCTGTCCACAATGTCAAAAACAGCTGGGTGACACAGAAGGGTACATTTTAGCAAGACGTTCAGGGACCAAATACCACCGAAGAAGCATTTTGTGGTTAGATTCAATGAGTGTAGTGTTAATCAAGATTTGGATCAACAAGGTAAGCATATATATTAGACAGATGACCTTTCACTGTCCCCGTAGCCTCACAGGACACCTCGAGAGGGGTGAGCATACAGGGTTCCTTTAGTAATTTAAGCTTGCTAGGGATAAAAGACATGATTTGATGATAGCGAAACAGTTCGCTAGAAGGCAGGTGTCATTTTGTCTGAAAAAATTGGAAAGAATATAGACGAAGTCCTTATTATTAATATTATAATACAGTATTTATATAGCGCCAATAGTTCGCTCAGAGCTGTACATTACAATGGAAGACAATACACGAGACAGTACAATAACAATACAGTGCGATACACGAGGGGTTCGAGGGCCCTGCTCCTTGGAGCTTACAATCTAGAAGGGAGGGGATAGTGGCACGGGAGGAATAGCTGTGGGGGATGGAGTGGTAGGAAGAGTGGAGGAGATCGGCAATTAGCTGAGGGCGGGGTAGGCTTCCTTGAACAAGTGGGTTTTCAGGGTCCGCCTAAAGGAGAGGAGAGTAGGTGATAGTCTGATGGATTGGGGTAGAGAGTTCCAGAGGACAGATTGGAGTCTAGGATGACACCAAGTACTCTGGCTTGAGGGGTGGGACTGATGGTGGCATTGTTGGTCCTGATGGAGAAGTCAGGGGAGGTGGGCGGGATGGGGGAAAAACTAGGAGCTCGGTTTTGGAAAGGTTCAGTTTGAGGAAGTGGAGTGACATCCAATTCCGATATGTCGTTCAGCAGGCTAGCGATTCGGGTGGAGACTGAAGGGGTGAGGTGAGGGGTAGAGAGATAGATTTGCGTGTCGTCGGCATAAAGATGGTAGTTGAAGCCATGAGAGTGTATCAGTTGGCCAAGAGAGAAGGTGTAGATGGAGAAGAGAAGGGGCCCAAGGACAGAGCCTTGAGGGACCCCAACAGAGAGGGGGAGTGAGGGGGAGGTGGCAGCATTATAGGTAAAACTGAAGGAGCGCTGTGATAGATTGGAAGAGAGCCAGGAGAGAGCAGAGCCTCTGAGGCCAAGAGAGTGTAGTTTTTTGAGGAGGAGGGGGTGGTCAACTGTGTCGAAAGCCATGGAGAGGTCGAGGAGTAGGAGCACTGAATAGTGGCCATTAGCTTTGGCGGTTAGCAGGTCATTGGTGAGTTTGAGTAGGGGCAGTTTCGGTGCAGTGCAGGGGATGGAAACCAGACTGTAGAGGATCAAGGAGGTTGTTGTCGTTGAGGTGGGAGCTTAGGCGATTATAGACTAAGTGCTCAAGGAGTTTGCATGTAAATAGCAGCAGGGAGATGGGTCTAAGGTTGTTCAGGTCGGTGGGGTCCAGGGAGGGTTTTTTGAGTATGGGGGTGATGTGCGCGTGCTTTAGGGGGGAGGGGAATGTGCCAATAGAGAGGGAGAGATTGAAGATGTGGGTGAGGGAGCGTAGGATGGAGGAGGAGGGAGATCGTAGGAGTTGTGAGGGGACAGGGTCGAGGGGCAGGTGGTGAGACGGGCTTCAGAGAAGACCTTAGTGACCTCTTCTGTGGTAGCAAGGTCCAAGGAGTGGAGTGTTGAGGGGGTTTCAGTGTGAGGGATGTTAGGTGGGGTGGAGGTCTGGACAGTGGTGAGGGAGAGGGGTGTTGAGGGGGTTAACGTGTGAGGGGTGCTAGGTGGGGTGGAAGTCTGAACAGCGGCGATGTCCCTGCGAATTGCGTCGATCTTGTTTTTGAAGTGATTGGCGGTGAGTGAGGAACTGGGTGGAGGTGTGGGAGGAGAGAGTAGAGAGTTGAGAGTAGAGAAGAGCCGGCAAGGACTGGAGGAGAGGGTATTGATGAGGGTCAGAAAGTAGGCTTGCTTGGCAGCGTGGTGGGAGGAAGTGTAGGTGAGGAAGGCAGATTTATATCAGGTGAACGCTAGTTGGGATCTGGTTTTGAGCCATAGTCGCTCCAGCGCACGACTGCGTCGTTTGAGATTTTTGGTATGATCAGTCTGCCAGGGCTGAAGCGGTCGGGGTCTAATGCTTTGTGTGGTTAGAGGCGCTAACGAGTCTAGAGCGGTTGACAGCGAGTTGTTATAAGCAGTAGTGGCCAGGTCAGGGCAGGAAAGAGGAAGGATACTCTCATAAAGTTGATCAGCTGTAGAGTGGAAGGGGGCAGGGTTCAGGTTGCGGAGGTTTTGGCTGGTGATAGTTTGACATTTGGAGGGGTAGGTGTTTGAGGAAGAGGAGACGGAGAAGATAATAAGGTTGTGGTCAGAGAGAGGGAAGGGGGTGTTTGTCAGGTTGTGGGGAGTGCAGAGATGAGAAAAGACAAGGTCCAGGATGTTCCCTTCGGAGTGGGTGGTGGACTGTATACACTGTGCCAGTGCAAAAGAAGAGGTTAAGTGGAGGAGTTGGGATGTAGCAGGGTTATTGATGTTAATAGGGATGTTGAAGTCTCCAAGGATGATGGTGGGTAGCTTGGAGGAGAGAAAGAAGGGTAGCCAGGCGGAGAAGTCATCGAGGAAGCGGGACACAGGTCCAGGAGGCCGATAGAGTACAGCAATCCTCAAGGGGGTTGGAGAGAATAATCGGATGCAGTGGGCCTCAAAGGAGGAGAAGGATAGAGAGGGGGGGGGGGTTGGTAGTACTTGGAAGGTGCTCAGAAGTGACAGGAGCATACCAACCCCACCACCTTTTGGGTCTGGGTGCGTGGGTCCAGATGAGACCTCCATAGGAGATCTCCAAATAATCCCCGATACGCAAAACACCTTTATTGATCCATCATTGAAACACAGATGGTGTTAAACCAGGTGTGAATTCAGGATTACAAAAGACTGGGGCCAGAGGGGTATGTTGGGAAAATAAAGGCTTGCGGGCCCACCATCTATCCCAGATCATTAAAGAATATGATAATGTAGGGCAGAGGATGGGAGGACGCAACTGACTGGGAAGCCACATAAGGGAGCTATCTGAGTCACTTGAAAATAAGTTATAAGATTAGGAAGTTCCAAACTGCCATGCTTTTTCTGAGAAAATAAAGTCAAATTATTGACCTGAGGACGTTTTTCTCCCCATATAAATCCAGAGACAGCAGATTGTAAGAGTAAGATTTCCCGTCTGGAGACCGCAATTGGCAAAGTCCAAAAATAATATAACAGTCTTTGCAGAAATGTAATTTTAACGGAATTTATTCTACCAAACCAGGATAAAGGGAGATCTGCCCAATTATGTAAATCGGTCTTGAGTCATTTAAAAAGAGGGGGATAGTTAGCATCATATAGCGTTGAAATAGAGCTTGTGAGATGGATCCCCAAATAGGGAAGAGAGCGGGGGGGCCCATTGAAAATCGTAGTTATCCTGAAGATATTGAACCTCCGATGTGGGTAAAGAAATATTTAAAGCAATTGTTTTAAAGGAATTCAGAGTAAGACCCGAGGTCATAGAAAATCGGTGAAGTAAATTCAGCAGACTAGGTAAAGACACTCAAGGAGCAGACACATACATCAGGACATCATCAGCAAATAAGGCACATTTATGATCTCGTTGGCCACAGTAGATACCAGAGATAGCAGGGTCAGAACGAATAGCTATAGTAAGTGGTTCCATTGCTAATGCAAAAAGTAAAGGGGAAAGGGGAAACCCTGTCTAGTACCTCTCCCAATAGGAAAAGTGCCGATTTGTATCCATGAATAGAGATCTGGGCTGAAGGATTACAATATAGAGCCCGCAATAAAGTCAAAAAGGAGGAGCCAAACCCAAATGCACCTAACATCTGAAATAAATAGTCACAAGACAGACTGTCGAAAGCTTTATGGAGATCTAAATACAACAGCAGGACTTCCATCGACAAGGAATTGTCCCAATTAGATTGTACAGATGACAGCAGTGCCAAAGTTCGTCGAATTTGATCAAGTGTTTGACGACCGCTAATTAATCCTGACTGATCATCATAAATATAATAAGCTAAAAATGTATTAAGCCAAAACCAAAAGCCAAAACTTTAGTGAGAATCTTGATATCCCAATTAATCAAGGATTTAGGACGATAATTAGAGACAGCAGAAGTATCTTTATTAGGCTTAG
The DNA here is from genome assembly GCF_062004578.1 of Staurois parvus. Classification (NCBI taxonomy): domain Eukaryota; kingdom Metazoa; phylum Chordata; class Amphibia; order Anura; family Ranidae; genus Staurois; species Staurois parvus. The sequence continues at coordinate 3,749,287 of NW_028318390.1, read as the reverse complement.
GAATGACACTATTGAATGCTTTATTTTTGTCAGAAGGCACCACTCCCCAGTCTCGTAAATAATTAAAATATTGTGGAATCAGAAGGTCAGGGAAAGCTTTATAATAAGCATGAGAAAGGCCATCCGCTCCTGGGGATTTATGTGGAGCTAAGGTTTTTAAGGCATTTTGAATCTTCTTGCAAGTGATAGGCTGATCCATTAATTCTCTATGGGCCTCCTGAAGAGAAGGAAGAGTCACAGAACTCAGGAAACTGTTTGCAGATAAGGAGATGCCCCCTTGAGGTGAACGGTAAGGATCAGTATAAAAGAAATGAAACTCTTGGAGGATCTTACTGGGATCTTGATGTAGAGCACCAGTAGTTAGTCTAATTTTAGGAAGAGCCACATGAGAATGTTTAGGAGACAGCTTGCGTGCTAATAAGGTACATGGTCTGTCCCTCCAAGTGAAAAGTTTGTGATTGGCCCAAATTAACTGTATATCCGCCGTAGTAGTAAGGCACAAATTAAGTTCCAATCGGGCCTGGTCAAGTTTAACCAATAGAGCAGGATCAGGTGTCTTTTTATGTTGGGCAGTTGGGTGTAGAAAGAATTTTAACTGTAATCAATCTATAAAGTGAGCTCATATGGAAGAATATATGATCGATGTAGGAATAACAGTTATGAGCTCTAGGAAAATGGGAGTAGTCTCGGGAAGTTGGATTAGCTTCTCTCCAGGCATTGACGAGATCATAGCGACATAAGAGCTGAGCAAACTTACAGCTCTGTCTAGAAGGGGATTTAAGCATGACGGTACGGGATCGATCCAGCAGCTGATCTAATGCTAGGTTACAGTCACCAGCCAAAATAACATTGCCCTCAAGCTCTGAAGCCAAAGAGCTCAATAAAGAATAAAAGAACTCCACCTGATTGATATTTGGAGCATAGTATACCAAAAAAGTGAACAAGTTTTTTCCCAAGTGACCTTTCACCAGAAGATAGCGTCCCTCTCTGTTCAGACCGTTGGGGAGACATAATCAATAACTGGCGAACTATAGTCGGGGAGAGCTATCCACTCCCAGAGCATGAGAGAAATCAGGATTAACCAATAGCAAGGATGGCTTACCCTCGGCTAGAAAAAGAAGGAAAGAAAACATAGAAAAAGAAGAGAAAGAAGAAATGTGGAGTATTCAAACAACGTCTGGTATTACACATTATAACACAAGAGAATAAACCAGGATTTTCAGGACTAAAGTCCTGCAAGGGAAGGGGTCTACCCAGAGAACTATCTCAGGGGAGAGTTTTCCAAGTCTGTGAGGGCCCATAGACACCCCCCGGCACAAAAAATAAACACCAGCATAATGTAAATATTAATATACCCAAAACCCCACAAGAACAAATATCAGCAGAAATAAAGATCACATTGGGACAAATAGGCTATTTCAAGAAAAATGTTTTTATATGGCTAACAGTGGCAGCTAATGATCCCAAAGGGAACTACTGAGAAGCCACCACATAAATATAGAAAAAATTATAAAGAAAAACCACAAGTAGTCTTTCGATGCAATTCTGTCTTCCTGGAAGTTGAAGCAGACCACAATGGTGAAAGTGGTGGAGGACGATAGTTAGCTCCCAACGGAGAATGAGATGAAGGACTATGGGAAATGATACCCAATTGAAGCAGGAGTTCTTCACCTTCTTGAAATGTAGAGAACAGATAAGGTTTTCCATTGTAGGTAAACTGAAACTGGAAAGAGTAGGCCCAACGATAGCGGATATACCGCCGTACCAAGTGGGAAAGTAATGGCTTGAGGGATCTCCGTTTCTGGATAATGGTCGGAGAAACATCCGCAAAAATTTGTATTTTATGTCCCGCAAGTTCCAGCTCCGGAGTTTCTCTACCATATTTCATGACAGCTTCCTTGACCCGCAAAAAATGGGGTTTGACAATAACATCCCTAGGAGTCCCCCCCAGTCTAGGAGGGATCAGTGCCCTATGAATACGATCAATCTCTGTATGAAGATCATCAATTTCAGGCATCGCGGATTGCATGAGGGATTGAGCAAGGCTAGTAAGCTCTTTGACTTATTCCAGGAGCCCCGAATACGGAAATTGTAACTTCTGGCCCGGTTCTCTAGATCATCAATTTTAGAGTAAGCTTCATCCAGTCAATCCTGCAATTTGGTAATCATATTGGAGTTTTGGGACACATTATGGACTGTCGCCTCAACTTTAGATTCAATACTATCAAGACGTTCTTGACCAATTCTTGAAAATCTTATTTCAGATCCGCCGCCAATTTAGTAGTAGCTCTATCCAATTCTCGTTGTAACAGGTCAGCAAAACGAACAATAAGGGTTGCATCCCCCGAATACTGTGGTGGAGCTGGAGGAAGTGTTGGTGAATTCTCAGGGCTATCAAGGTCAGGTTCCATACCACTGCATTGGCTGAGAAATATAGCAGACATCTCATTATCTAATAAAGAGGAGGCTTGAGAGTCAATGCCCAGTGAGCAGGCCGAAGCCTGTGATAGAGATACAACAGGGCTAGGAGGAGACTTGGGGGGACTGTATAGGGTCACTCACCCCTGCAGAGGAAGCCACTGTGTTCTTGTTGTGGCGTGCAGCTTCAACGGAGCCAGATTTAGCTCTCTGACGGAGAGGAGTAGCTGTCAGAGAGGCAGAGGAGACGCCATCTTAGCTCCCCTGCCCGTCACAGGTATCGGGTGCTGGGAGCCGCCTAGGCCCCTCTCTGTCACACGACCCGGCATGGGCAGAGAGCTCCGAGTCACCCAGTTCACTCCGGAGGTAGGATGGGGTCCCTGCGGGGTTTGGTGCCCGTCAACGGGCTCTAAATGTGCCAGGGTGTGCAATGATGGGGCACTATTCCTCCCACTGACACTAATGATGGTGCCCCATCATTAGTGTCAGTGTGTGAGGAATAGTGCCCCATCATACGTATCAGTGGGAGGAATTGTGCCCCATCATTGGTGTCAGTGGGAGAGATCGTGCCCCATCATTGCTATCAGTGGGAGGAAGTGCCCCATCATTGGTGTCAGTGGGAGGAATAGTACCCCATCTTTGGTGTCAGGGGAAGAAAGAGTACCCCATCATTGGTATCAGTGGGAATATGTGCCCCATCATTAGTGTCAGTAGAAGGAATAGTGCCCCATCATTGGTGTCAGTGGGAGGAATACTGCCCCATCTTTGGTGTCAGTGGGAGGAAGTGCCCCATCATTGGTATCAGTGGGAGGAATAGTGTCCCATAATTGGTGCCAGTGGGAGGAATAGTGCCCCATCATTGGTGTCAGTGGGAGGCCCGGAGGCATAGTGCCCCATCATTAGTGTCAGTGGAATAGTGCCCCATCATTGGTGTCAGTGCGAGGAAAAATGCCCCCTCATTGGTGTCAGTGACACCAATGAGGGGGCACTATTTCTCCCACACTGACACTAATGATGGGGCGCTATTACTCCCGCTGACACCAATTATACTTACATCGCCATGCCGCCCCCCTGAAAAGTGCTGCCCTAGGCAAATGCCTTCAGCGCAGTGGGACAAGTGAGGGGCAGTGGGACAGGAGAAGCGCAGAGGGACAGGTAGGGGGCAGCGTGACGGGGCCTGAGACAGGATCGGGGCAGCGAGACAGGAGAAGTGCAGTGGGACAGGAGAAGAGCAGAAGGATAGGTGAGGGGCAGTGGGACAGGATGAGCGCAGAGGAACAGGTGGGGGGCAGCGTGACAGGAGGAGCGCAGAGAGACAGGTAGGGGGCAGCGTGACAGGGGGGGCATGGGATAGGATCGGGGCAGCGGGCCAGGGGAAGCACAGAAGGATAGGTGAGGGGCAGTGGGACAGGAGGAGCACAGAGGGACAGGTGGGGGGCCGCATGACAGAGGGGATAGGACAGGATCGGGGCAGCGGGACAGGGGAAGCGCAGAAGGATAGTTGAGGGGCAGTGGGACAGGAGGAGTGCAGAGGGAGAGGTGGGGGGCCGCATGACAGGGGGCATGGGACAGGATCGGGTTAGCGGGACAGGAGAAGCGCAAAGGTACAGGTGAGGTGCAGTGGGACAGGAGGAGCACAGTGGGACAGGTGAGGGGCAGTGAGACAGGAGAAGGAGCACAGAGGGACAGGAGGAGCGCAGAAGGATAGGTGAGGGGCAGTGGGACAGGTGAGGGGCAGTGGGACAGGAGGAGCGCAGAAGGATAGGTGGGGGGCAGTGGGACAGGTGAGGGGCAGTGGGACAGAAGGAGCGCAGTGGGACAGGTGAGGGACAGTGGGACAGGAGGAGAGCATAGGGACAGATGGGGAGCAGCGTGACGGGGGGGCATGGGACAGGATCAGGGCAGCGGGACAGGAGTAGCGCAGTGGGACAGGTGAGGGGCAGAGGAACAGGAGGAGCATAGTGGGACAGGTGAGGGGCAGTGGTACAGGTGGAGCCAAGCGGGACAAGTGAGGGGCAGCGGGACAGAAGGAGTGCAGTGGGACAGGTGAGGGGAAGTGGGACAGAAGGAGCGCAGTGGGACAGATGAGGGGCAGTGGGACAGGAAGAGCGCAGTGGGACAGGTGAGGGGCAGTGGGACAGGAGAAGGAGCACAGAGGGACAGGAGGAGCGCAGAAGGATAGGTGAGGGGCAGTGGGACAGGAGGAGCGCAGAGGGATAGGTGGGGGGGCAGCATGACAAGGGGCATGGGACAGGATCGGGGCAGCTGGACAGGTGGAACTCAGAGGGACAGGTGAGGGGCAGATGGACAGGAGGAGCACAGAGGGACAGGTGGGGGGCAGTGGGGACAGATGGGTGGTAGTGGGGACAGATGGATGGTAGTGGGACAATGTGGGGTACAGGAGGGGGAAGTGGAACAGGTGTGGGGCAGGGTGACATGTGGGGGCAGGGGGCAGTGTGATGGATGGGGGGCAATGGGACAGGGGAGGGAAGTAGAACAGGTGGGGGGCAGTGTATCAGGGGACAGTGAGACAGGACCGAGGGAGCACCAGTCCTCCAAGCACTTACCTGTCCAGCAGCAGCTCCTCCAGATGGTGTCAGGATCATTCCAGGATGGGTGCCTGTGTCCCTTCTCCCCTATGATCTCCGGCGGCGGCTGCAAAGGAGCGGGTCGACTCTGCCCCCCTGACCTCGTCCTCTTCTGCTTCCTCCTTCGCTGGCACCTTCTGGCCTTCCTGCAGATCCCGGCACACTGACAGCGGGCCCCGCCCCTCACGCGCTCCGTGCGCACACTGGGGATCTGCCCACCACTCCGCTCTCCTCTGCAGCCGGTCCCTCAGCCATGGTGGCCCTGCCCCTGTCCCTTTCCCACAGAAGTGTCCCTTCCGTGGGAAAGGGGGGGCAGCACTGCCCCCGTGCCGCCCCCCTGAAAAGTGCCACCCTAGGCAAATGCCTAGTTTGCCTCGCGGCCAATACGCCCTTGCCTGTACTTTAACCTTCGACCTTCCCTATCCTGCACATGTGAGGCAGACTCCTTCTTCTCAATCCTCCACACTGCATGTCACCTGTACATTAACCCCTTTACTTTCACCTTGCTATGTGTATGCCCTATGCATGAATGTATCTAGTGCACCATTACCAAGCACCATGACTTATCCATCTCAATCTCAGCATGTTTCCTCTTTGCAAAAAATTGTGTCAAATGGACGTTTCTCAGTTTCCAGGCAGAAAGAACAGTAAAAATGTAGGCAGGGCACAGGACAAAGCACTAGGGACAAAATGTATGTGAAATGGTTTGATACAGCAATGTTTTACTATGTTATTTTAGTGTATTTAGTGAATGTCACTTTTTGTCATTTTCAAATTTTCCGCCGTTCCGCCCCCGGAACGTCCTGACGTCGCAGGGGATGGAACCCAGTAGACAGATGCCGGCATCCGCCGGAGGACATTGTCGGGGACACTGCAGGAGGGACATCGCGGGAGCGCAGGACAAGGTAAGAGAAGAACAGATCCCGGAGCAGCGCCGCATGGTAAACCCGAGTATAGCTCGGGGTTACCGCTTGTGGTACTGAAACTTTACCCCGAGCTACACTCGGGAATACCGCCAGGGAGGCTACAAACTACTTTTCCTTTTCAATATGCAACACTGTAATTTTCTGTAAAATGCAATGTAATATGGCTACCTGGAGGTGTTCTGTACACAAATGGTGTACAAAACACCCCCCTGATTTTCTCAGAAGTCTGCACTAAGATACAAGTCAGATTTTGAGCAGGATGCTCAAAATCTGCAGCAAATCAGCAGCAAAAATGATGAGATACTCCAAAAGGGAAATCACGTCTAAAGGAATGCAGACCCTGCAGGTTTCCCCATTAGAGCCCTACAGGTGCAGCAGCTGACTGATTATTATGAAGTCACTCCCATACAGATTAAAAAATTTGAAAATCACCACAACATTTTCGTACATCAGAACGCTTATGCATTTTGATGTATGACATTGTTATGGTGATTTTCAAATTTTTTGTTTGTTCTGTATTATAGAAATCACTATATTTCCATGACAAGATGGGAGTGAACTAAAGATAAATAATGATATGTCAAATAACAATACATCTAATTCAAAATTGATAAACTAACCTAGGGCAAAAATGGTTTAAAACGCAACGAGTCATTTAGACCAGGGGACTATGTGGTGGCTACGTTATATATCCATGAAGCCTCCTTCTGAAGGATACGGTGATCCCAGTCACCACCTCTAGGGTCTAGATGAACTCTTTCAAGGGCAAAGAACCTGGCACATTGTAGATTCTTAGAATGATACCATGTACCATGTCTCCCTATGGGGGATGATATATCTCCCAATTGAAAAGCTGACATGTGGTCATAAATTCTTTTCCAAAACTTACATTTGGTTTTACCAATGTATAAACTGCCACAACTGCACGTCATCATATAAACGATGCCTGCAGTTCACATAGTGTCATGCTTCATGCAACTCCCCAAAGGGTAGTATATGATTTTTGCCCCGAGAGATATATTGGCAATAAGTACATCTGCCACATATAAATTTTCCCTTGTGGCGGCATGGATCTGTCGTTCATGTCCTAACAAAATAGCTCTGTACTAGTGCATCCCTGATGGATGCATTCTTTCCTTCCTTGTTTCTTACACATGTGGCTACAGCAGGATCAGCTTTAAAGAGATACCAATATTTATCAATAATATGACAAATCTGTTGCTTTTGTCTATTGTAGCACATAATTATTTTTGTGGTGACCCCTTTGTCTAGCCTCGGACGTGGTGTTTGAAAAATTAGATCCATAGGTGATTGTTGGTTCACTCGATGATATGCTTCTTTCAACATTTTATTTGAATAGTCGTGAGCCAGCAATCTAATTTTTATTGCATCATCCTCTCATTTAAAATCTTCTTGGTTGGAACAGTTACGTTTGAGGCATAAATATTGACTGTATGGTATGGACCTAATTAAGCTGTGCGGATTGCCACAAGATTGTATTTCCAGCCATGAACTTAAGATACAGAGTAGACCCTAAGGTATCATTGTGACATCACTGCCGCACATGCACCCTACGGCTGGAATGCAAGCACTTGGTGCCTTTCCCTCACTATTTAGGCCCTTGACAGAGGTAGTGATTCCAGGGCTATACCTAATTGCAGTATATCTATATTACTATGTCTATTTCCAACATATCTATGCAGATTGGAACCTTAAGCTGGGGATCAGTTTGGTCATGGTAAGCAATGTATATTACTGGTATGGGATATATATATACCTTTTATTCCTCTTTGAAAGCCAGATATTTGGATATGCATTACTTAAATTAGTTTTGGAAATGTCTATGCATAGAAAACCTCCCTGTTGTTCCGAATTACTAATTTGTTTGTATTAAAATCAGTTTGGGGAGTAAGGGTGTAGTTTGGATGGATTTGGGACAGTGAATATTCAGATAATTTGATCTGTTTTCTCAGCTTTCTTTTTATTACGGACATGTGGTTTGTCCACCTGGCCTATCTCTGCATCCTTGATGGAGGGACTCTTTTTGGATACAAATGGTCATGGCTCCTTGTAGCTCTTTATGAACATCTTGATGCCATCATCTGGTAAACCTGAATATTTGATTGTTACAGATATTATCTTTTCCTGCCATTTTTTTGATATGTTGTATGCTTATTCTGGCTTTATTTATATAATTTTAGGACTACATGTTATATCTCCCTGAGGCTATTGTCCTGCGAAACATGTCAGAGAAAGATCGATGGAAGATCTTCAAGAAATTATGTCAACTATGTTAGTCATGTCCTCTAGGGATATTTTCAACAATGTTATTAAGCCTGTTACTCTGCAGAAGCTACAAGTCTTTTAAATATGGCTATGTGAATGCTCATAAACATTTACCACAACTGTGGTTTTAACATTGTTCAATAAAGCTTTAACTTTTTATACTTTGAGTATTGACCTTTTTTTTGGTATGTGCCTCTAAAAGCCCCATTCGTTTTTTCTAGTTAGGGTCCATGTCTTTTTCAGTGTCTTGCCAATAAAGGGTGTGGCACCAGTAAAATCCATCAACAAGGGGTGAGACCATTGGACATATATGTCTCCCTCTCTCCTTTCTTCCAGTTAAAGAGTCAATTTTAGAGAGCTGACCTCAGGCACATGTCATCAGTGGGGTTTTTTGGTATGGTGCCTCTAAAAGCCCCATTCGTTTTTTCTAGTTAGGGTCCATGTCTTTTTCAGTGTCTTGCCAATAAAGGGTGTGGCACCAGTAAAATCCATCAACAAGGGGTGAGACCATTGGACATATATGTCTCCCTCTCCACTTTCTTCCAGTTAAAGAGTCAATTTTAGAGAGCTGACCTCAGGCACATATCATCAGTGGGGTTTTTAGTGCTTTCAATGGGCTTCAAGATATTATTTTAGTGAGTATCCCATTGTGTGGTTAGTAAAGATGTGGGTGTAGTTTTTGTTTCACAAGGAAAAGCATTTTTTATTTGCCATTAAGGATGGTGACAGCCGCTTAGTGAGGGCAGAAGAACTTGAAAGTCTGGTGCCATTGGAGAGAGCAATGTATATGGAGCAAAGGTGAAGAAGTTCAGTAGGTGCGTGGAAAGCAAAGCCCTAGAGTATGACTGCAGAAGCATGAAGCAAGTCTCAGAATGAGGCTTGAAGTCAGTGCCAGTGCTTCCACTAGGCAAATTAGGTGGCCACTTAGGGTGCACTACTACCTAGGAGCGCTTGGGCACAGCACAGGCCGGCACCCTCTCTGTGTGGGGCGCTGCCACATTATGAATGACCCTTCAGCTGAGAGGAGGGGCAGCAGAGGGGAGGAAGAAAGGACAGAGGAAGATGCTGGGTGTCTGGGGCCAGTGTAGCATCTGAGCTGCCACTCCTTCCAGTGTTCCTCTCAGACACAGTACCTTACTGCAAGCCTGCTGATGGCTGCTGATCACTGCGGAGTTCAAGCCCTTCTCTTCCCATTTATCAGTGGAGGCGGAGCTGTGCTTGTAAAGAAAGGTAATGTCTGAATCTGATGTCTCATGTTTGTGTGAAGGGGACTCAGTCGGCCGGACATCCATCATATGTGCAATGTGTCAGTGAGTGATGAAATCATCATGATCCCACAGCCTGCTCTTCTAGTGCCTGCTTATCTGTGTCAGTGTTGGTGGTGTGTTGTGTCGGATCTGTCACTGTGTGGGATTTCTCAGTTCAAGTGTTCTCTGTGTGTGTGTGGGGTGGGGTGGGCTGCCTTCTGTCACAGCGTTTTATCTCCCCCCATTGCCTGAGGAATTCCAGTTCAGGATCTGTCAGAATGTGGATCCATCATGATCCACTCACTGCACTGTCACCCTGCAACTGCCAGCCAGAGATACAGTCCATCCTTGACACTGATTTTGTCTTTAATATTGGTGCTGGCGGTATCTTATGGCACTTGTTTTTGTAAATTAAAACACATTTTGCAGTTTATGTTTGTTGATTTTATATTTTCTACTGTTTAAAGAAAAACATTTTTTTTATTTATTTATTTGTTTATTTTGAGGGGTGAGGCGCACGTAGGTGGTCAAGCCTAGGGTGCAAAATAGTCTAGCACTGGCCCTGCTTGTAGTATACACAAGTCACGACTGCATGTCAGAACACTTTTCTGTCTGCCTCACAACTCATCTGGTATGTACCATATCCTACAATAAGGAGAGTGTCTGTACATGTTTAGTGAAAGGATTAGGCTACATAAAGGACTGGAGTTGATATATCACACAGACGGAATATACTGGACATAGCCATTAAATGTAATTTCCCATTGAAGGTAAGAGACTGTGGGGTTGATTTGCTAAAGACAAATTGTACATTTTGGAAGCGTAGTTGCACTCTGCAAGGGCATTATCTACAGAGCTTCATAAATAAAGCTCTGCTGACTTCCATTATCCAATCATTTTCAAGCAAAAATGCTGTTTTTTATTTTCTTTGCTTGTGATTGGGTATTCTTTGCAAAGTGAATCTTCACCTCATTTACTAAGTTCTGGAGCAAATGTCCTTACAGAAGGCAACTGCACTTGCAAAGTGCACAGTCTATTTACCTTTAGTAAATCAACCCCTATGAGTTGGTTTGCCTTAAGAGATATGTGAGTGCTGAGTAGTTGGAGAGCTGTATATCCTTTTTCTTGTTAAAATATTGCCTTTTTTCAGTTAATCGTATTTCAGGGTTTGCATTTATTCTGGAGAGTATACTGGTTTTATTTTATATAAAAAATTATACAGGCGAGCGCTAGTGAAATTAATGAAGCAGATGGCACTATAGGTATAGGTAACAATCCCAATGAGTATAAGTAAAAAAGAAGTGCAGCGCTAAAAATACACAATCAATGAATTAAGTGGAACAGTCAAGTGCAGCATAAATGTGTACATAACTTGGCATAAATATAATCACAGCAATAAATAAATAAAAGTCCGTGAGTGATCGTGACAATCCGTGCACTAAAGTGCAAAAATTCAATGATAATGATCAAGGTTTCATGCGCATGCATGGGCGTACCCCTGAGGACGTGCATGTGCACAAAACGTATCAGATGGAGCCTAAATTGCTGACGTCAGGCCGCCGCTGCCAAAGGTTGGATTGGCGGCCATTTTGGTATTTACCATTTGCCTATTTTACTCCACGTGGATATGTATATTTTACTGAAAGATTACAAATAAACTACTACACTATATGCAAATTTCTATTTCTTGGCCTTGAGCTACTTTCCATAGGACAAAGGTCCCTTCTTCCACCTTAACCCGGGATGGAGCAGTTTGATTAACCCCCTGGCTGCCATTTCACCTCTAGATGTGACATACCATATATATGCCTGATACCATATACCTTCTGGTGACGGTACATCCGTCCAAGGTGGTGGATTCCTTTCTGTGATTGTTCGCACTTTCACATCCTGCACGTTGAAAGTATTGCACTTTATCAACATTAAGGACACTATTTAAGCGATTTTGTTGGATGGAATATTAATTTAATATATAATAACCTTGATCATTATTTTTTTTTTTTTAATTTAAATATTTATTTATTTTCAATATAATGTACACATTTCTTCATCAATTTCATATACAAAAAACATTTTCCAAACCCTTAATTACTTTTCTACCCCTAATTTATTCCCTCTACCACCCCCGAACCCCCACCAAAAACCCACCCACCCCCTGCAATGCCTCCATTTTCCCAATTAATAAACCCTCCCCCTCTGCATACTTCTAATGACTTTTTCCTAAATAAAATATACAAGATCTTCCTCCTTTTCCTAAGTTATTACTTCGTGGATCTTGCTACAAAATCTTCCCATTTTCCCCACTTCTTAAAAAATAACCCCATCTTGTCTACTTGCATGTAATATAATTTCTCCATCTTACATGTCTGATTTGTTCTTTCTACCCAATCCTCCTCCCTCGGTATCTCTGGTCTATGCCAAAACCTAGGAATCAGACCTTTAGCCGCGTTCAAGTAATGCCATACACCAGAGTCTTTATATCTATTTACTGGTAGATCTGTACTATGTAATAGACACACCTCTGGGTTCAATCCTATTTTTATCCCAGTGATTATCGCAATTAATTGGACTATTTTCTCCCAGAAGGCTTGTATCATTGGGCACTCCCACCATAGATGATATAAGGTACCTATTCTTCCACATCCCCTCCAGCACTCTGAAACCTTTTCCCCATTCATCCTGTGTTCCACGTTCGGTGCAATGTGCCATCTCGTTAAACATTTATAATTTACCTCCACCTCTCTCATACTTATATTCTCGTGTATCAACCTATATATTTTCCCTTGTTTTTCCTCATCTATCTCTATTTTCAAGTCTCTTTCCCATTTTGCTATATACAGTGGCTTTGTGTGTGTGACTAACTCGGTGAGAATCTTATATACCTTAGCTGTGCCCCGTTTCCCATCTCCCCGTGCGTCTAGCAACCTCTCGAACAAGTTCCAATCCCTTCTCATTCTCAAAGGTTTCGGAAGATTTCTAACAAAGAGTTTTAATTGGTGATATCTCCATTCATCTATTTTAACAAAAAGTTCTCTTTTATCTGTTTTCAAATCCTTAAGTGTTCTCAACTGCTGTCCATCCATTATATCTCTCAGTTGAATATCCTCTTTTTTAAACCATTTTTCTATACTCTCTTCCCTACCTGGGGGAAAAAAATCTGTGTTCCTAAGAGATATTAATTGTGAATTGAAATCCCATTTCATATATTTGTGCAAATTATCCCACACCTTAAAAACATTTAATGTGAAAACACTCGTGGAATCTTTTAAACCTCTATACTTTGCTGGGACCCATATACTTTTACTCAGGGTAGATCCGCTTAGTTCATTTTCAATCTTAACCCACCTTTTCCCCTCTGGGTTGTGTGTCCAATCGTACATTCTTGCTAAGATTACAGCTCTATAGTACCTCTTTATGTCTGGCATTCCCAATCCTCCCTTCTCCTTATTTCTACTCAGTAGGTCGTATGATATTCTTGTTTTTCCATATATATCTTGTTAGCATCTTTTTTATTACTTTAAAGAATACCTCCGGGATTTTAACTGGGACCCTCTGAAATTTATATAAGAGTTTAGGTACAATTACCATTTTTATCAGATTTATACGCCCTATCCAAGACGGGTTACCTCTTCCCAATTTCCTTAATTCCTCCTTGATCTCATTTAAGAGTGGAATTTAATTTAACTTATATAAGTTCGTAAGAGAAGCAGATAATTTAACCCCTAAATACTTTATCTCTCTGTTTTTCCATATAAAAGGGAATTCTTTTTGTATTTTTTCTTTTTCGCTACTTGTGAGATTAACATTTAAAATCTCAGTTTTTGATGGATTAATTTTCAGGTTTGATAACTCCCCGTATTCCTTTAAGCTCTTCATTAAGTTGGGAAGTGTTATCCTCGGATTTCCCACATAAAACAACAGGTCATCAGCGAAAACTGCCACTTTATGTTCTTCACCTCCTATCTGCACCCCTGTTATATCTATATTCTTCCTAATTGTTGCCAGCAAAGGTTCCAACGACAGTACATACAGCAATGGGGACAGTGGACATCCCTGTCTAGTTCCATTTGACATTCCTATAGTATCTGACTTCTCCCCATTAACCACAATAACCGCGGAAGGTTCTCTGTACAACTTTCCTATCCACTCTCTCATTCTTGCTCCCACTGCTAAAGTCTCCAGGGTATCCATCATAAAGCTCCAGTTTACTCTATCAAATGCTTTTTCAGCATCAATCGAAAGCACCACTACCGGCGTTTTCCCCTTCTTGGCCTTCTGGATAAGCAACAGAGATCTTAAACCGTTGTCTCTACCCTCTCTTCCTGGCACAAATCCCACCTGATCTGCCTGGATCCAATCTGGCATTAGGTCTTTTAATCTATTTGCTAGGACCTTTGCATATAACTTTGTGTCGATGTTCAGAAGTGATATTGATCTATAACTGGAGCATTGAGAAGCATCCTTCCCCTCCTTTTGAATTAGTACCACATGGGCCTGTAAAGATTCCCGCCTCATCTCCATCTCTGCTGTAACCTTGATCATTATCATTGAATTTTTGCACTTTAGTGCACGGATTGTCACGATCACTCACAGACTTTTATTTATTTATTGCTGTATTTATATTTATGCCAAGTTATATACACATTTATGTTGCACTTGACTGTTCCACTTAATTCATTGATTGTGTATTTTTAGCTCTGTACTTGGTTTTATTTTATGTGAGTAGGGCATTCATTTTTGAATGGGTTTTTTTTCACTTTCATTTTGGGCCAGTCCAGTGCATTTTTTTTTCTGCATCACAAACACATTCACAGTAAGTTACATGGTTTCCAATGGCATAGTTCACACCAGTGCCCTCAGTTCCAGAACAAAAAATATAACATGCTGCATTTTTTCTGCACTGAACTGTACTGGAACACAGTAAAACACACCAAAACTGCACCGGAACCAAAAACACACTTGAATGCACATGTCCTTATTTAAGTTTAAGAAAAAAAATAGGGCAGAAAAAATTAACCAGAACTCATAAAAAATGCATCAAAAACACACCAGAACACATAAAAAACGTACATACAGAAACGCATCCCCAAAGCACCCAGACTGTGTGCTATGGTGTGAATGTTGACAGGTCCTTTTTTAAGTTTGGGGTACTTACAGCAGAGCACATGTTACAGACCATCTATTCTTCAAAGGAGAAGTGTGGGAAACAAAAAAAAAACACACACACACACATTTTTTACCTATATTGTTTCATCTCTAAGCCCAAGAACTGAGTGATCATGTGACCACTGATCTCTCAGTTCTTGGGTGCCATCTGAGCAAAGAGCAGTGACTGTCAGTCACTGATCTGTGCTCTGCCCTTCCAGTGCTCACTGGAATATCAGGCAGGAGATGAGGCTGGAGTAGCTGGTTCAGGCTCTCAGCAGTGCACTATGAGGCTGAATCAGCTGCTGATCAGGCACCTGGGTGGATCCAGACATTATTGTATTGATACAAAGACTGGAACAGCTTGGTGAAGTCAGCTGACACCTGATTCTCAGTCACAGGAGTGCACAAGTGCACTCTTGTGACTCACATGAGAAGTATGGCCAAAAGAGCTTTGGTCCTACCTCTTTTTTAAGCTGTGTTTTATTCACAGCAAACCGCTGAATCATTTAAAAGAAAAAAAGTGCTAGAATATTATGCACCTAAACCACCTTACGTTTTATCATGCACATTCACCACACATCCTATCCCCAGAGATAAAATGAAAGTTAGGCATACACCAGTTAGAACTATTATCCCTGATTAAAACTACCCTGCTGCTGTAAGATTTTACACTATTGTAGTCTCTGCAGTACTGTATTCTCTATCTTAATTGTTGTGGTGAAACTCCAGCCTGTGTTTATTGTCTCTAGTAAATTTTATATTACTATATCATCTGCTGTCTCTTTACTCCTATAGTAAAACAATTTCCTGTCTCTGGAGTAGTTTTACAAATTGAAAGTAAATGTGAAATGCACTGGACATAAAAGTATTATACTTGAAATAAAGCCAGCTTATTCAGAAATTAAAATAAATTTGCTGTTTAAAATTTGTGTTGATCCAGAAGCAGCAGAAAGAGTATTTCTGGAATGAGAACCCTGGAGAGAAAAGATACTTTTATTATGGTCCTCATCATTTATTTTCATAAAGTATTTTTTTAATGTCTTTAGGACACTTCTGGCATGCAAAGATATGTTTTGTCATCTTTGTAGCATTTGGAAAAGAATATTTCTTCTCACAATGGGCTCCACTCACAAAAGCAGATTGCATGTAGTATTTAGGTGTTTACCCAAATACGGCATGTGATGCTGAAAATGCCGATTCACTATCGCTTTATGCAGTAAATATGAAAATGTCAATTCACTATTGCTTTATGTACCACCTCCCGCTACTAAGTAAACTAAGGGGTGGGGTCACCTGGTGATGTCACCAGGTGGTCCCACCCCCTTGTGATGTCACCAGCCTAGGCATGCTGGGTCACCGACATCACAAGGGGGTGGGGGGACATCACCCGCTAAATAAACTAAGGGGCGGCAGAGGCGCTGGACCTGTCATTCAACAAAAGTCTTAGTTGGACCTTTTTTACCCTGTCTTTCTTGTGTCAGCGGCCGTCATTCACTGTGATTGGATCTACAACGAGGGACATTTTTTTTCTCCTTAAATTTTTTTTAATAAAGGACTTGTCAAAAGCTGTTATTATGTTTTTAGTTTTTTTAACCACTTTTTTGGTGAATGAGTAGGGGTACTATGTAACCCATACTCATTCCCATTGCAGGGGGCAGGATATGGGGCCTCCTTCCAGATTCTGCTAAGCTCCCTGCCCAGAGAACCGCCCCCAACCACCAGCCAGGGTTGTGGGGAAGAAGCTCTTGTCCTCATCAACATGGGGACAAGATGCTTTAGGGGGGATCCCACCCTACCCCAAAGCACCGCCCATGTCACCCACCCCCCACCCTTTCCTGAACTGCTGGGCTGCATGCTCAGATAGGGTTCTGGTATAGATTTGGGGGGACCCAAATCTTAGACATTTTTGTGTGGGGTTCCCTTTAAAATCCATACCAGACCCAAAAGGCCATAATTACCATAATCTTTAATTGCCAGCAATTGTTTTGTTTACATTCAGATGTCAGACAGGTGATGACTCACTGGTTGCTAAGGATGCTGCTTAACAACCATGACAGTTACTGATTGTTAAGGATGCTGGTGGCCACCCTCTCCTTTACAATGCAGTATTTGCTACTGTAAATAAATATGCTGGCCAGAAGACATTCCATTGAACAAAATGTACATTGGGTGGAGAATAGCGGTAATGTCATAACACCCACCTAGAGCACTGGCAGTGCAGTTTTAATGCTCTGAATCGTATATGATTGTGAGAGACTTTCCAGTTTGCTTTTAATAAATACATTAATAGTGCTTCAGTATGGGATGCTTTAATCTTTCATTGAGTATGCTTTAATGGTGAAATTACTGGATCTTCTATGTGGATTTTAGCTCATCCTGGGGTGTGATATCCGTGCGAGGAGTTAACAAGGCAGTAACAGCAGATAAGTCCAGGCTATTTGGAGCTGCTCACTCATCCATCCCTGTGAATTTTTTCCTATCTACACGGGCAACCATCAGAATTTTTGGGGCCTCTTACACAGCTTTATACCTGAGCCCCCAGTGCCTGACCACCAACATTCCCCAGGGCTCACCCACTGACCGTCCCAGTGAATCTGACCACTGACCAGGGGTGTACACATGTCGCAGCCACAGCAGGAATTATACACCCTATCACACTTAACAGGTGTAGCGTCTACCAACAGTGACCCATTCAAGTGAATGGGACCATTCTGCAAATGCCCTGCAACTGTGTGTAATGCATGCACTTACAGCATGCTAGTTTGGGATCCAAAAGATTAAAGCAGGTGGTGAGGAGGTAATAAATTGCCTCCTCACTGCTTGCTTTAACCCCTTGGTTGCTGTACGTACAAGGTTGTAGGGTGCTTGCAGAGGTGTCAGGGCATTTGTGTACACCTCTGGCCACTGCAGTTAAAGGGAGAGTGGTTGGGAAGGTCTTAAAAACAGGGCTCAGAAAGAAAGAGAGAGGGAGGGTGTGGCTTGGGCAGTGTTGTGAGTGGATGTGCAGGCTAGAGCTCTCCTTTCCCATCCTGAATTCCTCATCCTGCATCTGGACCCATCCTGATTTACCATGCTAGATTGTACACCCTCGCTCTCCTGACTCACCCAGATCTCTTGGTGCTCATCATTCTTGCTCCGGACTCATGACAAAGAAGAACAGGAAAGAAGGGTTGGAGGCCAACTGCTCTGCTTAAGATGGCACCGGACCTCAGCCGCAAAACTCATTTAAGAAGAAGCTGCATGACACAACCGCCCACCTGGACCACTTTGCCTGGACACTGGCTAAGGATTCTGGATGGCCCAGTACATCAGCCCCCCCAGCAGGAGTAGCTACTTCCTCGGTCTCTGGTTCTTTGGCCTGGGATGAAGATGCAGCCACGTGGCCTATTCCTGAGGGGGCAGTAAGTAACCTTGCTCCAGACCCCGACTCCATCCCTGGTGGTGATATAGAACCGACATTAAAAGATATTATGTCAGCAATTGCCTCTTGTAATAGCTCTCTTACTACTCTAACCCAGGGTTTTGGAGACATGAGGGAAGATATTTCTTTACTTAGCCAAGATTTACGCAACTTTAAAGAAAGGGTTACTGTTGTGTAAGTCAGAATTAGTGTCCCTTGCTACAATCTACTAAATCTGCGACCCAGAAACTAGCCAGTCATAATTTGCGATTGGAGGAGTTGAAAAATCGTTTACACCGGAATAATGTTAGAGTTGTGGGTCTGCCTGAAAAAACGGAGGGTAAGAATCCAGTGGACTTTGTGGAAACATGGCTTAAAACTACATTTGGAGCTGAAAGTTTTACTCCTTTATTTGCTGTAGAGAGCTCGCATAGAGTTCCAGCTAGGCCGCCACTGGTGGGAGCACCTTCTAGAACCTATGGATGCTTAATTATCAAGATCGTGATGTAATTCTACAGAAGTCAACACAGAAAGGGTCTATCTCCGAAGATAGTTCGCAAATTTTCTTCTTTCCTGACTTTTCGGTAGAAGTGCAGCGCCAACATGCAAAGTATTCTGATGTGAAGAGAAGGATGTGGCAATTGGATATTAGTTACTCCACGTTATATTGGGCTAGGCTGTGGTTTTTTGCTCATAATACTACCTGCTTTTTTGATACGCCAGCTGCAGCTGCCCAGTGTCTAGACGAATATAAGTGACCTGGTCGCTCTTCCAACCTACCTTGAAATATGTGAAACGCACTACTTATACTATTCAATATCATTCTACTTATACCTCTCATTCTAGAGGGGTGTCTATCTTAATAGCTAATGGGGTGGACTTTTCCTGCAGCCAGGTCCAGCGGGATACAAAAGGGAGGTATATTTTTCTGTATTATACATTGTTTAGGAAACCACATTTGGTGGCTAATATCTATATCCCTCCTCCTTACCCACATGGAAGAAAAATATATTTGAAATATATTTTAAAAATATTCTTCCCAAATATATTGACATATATTTTAAATGGCACAATTTTGGCCATATTCAATATATTTAAAAATATATTTCAATAAATATATATATATATATATATATATATATATACAGTGGGGATCGAAAGTTTGGGCACCCCAGCTAAAAATGTGTATTAATGTGCATAAAGAAGCCAAGGAAAGATGGAAAAATCTCCAATAGGCATCAAATTACAGATTAGACATTCTTATAATATGTCAACAAAAGTCAGATTTTATTTCCATCATTTACACTTTCAAAAAAACAGAAAACAAAAAAAATGGCGTCTGCAAAAGTTTGGGCACCCTGCAGAATTTATAGCATGCACTGCCCCCTTTGCAAAGCTGAGACCTGCCAGTGTCATGGATTGTTCTCAATCATCGTCTGGGAAGACCAGGTGATGTCAATCTCAAAGGTTTTAAATGCCCAGACTCATCTGACCTTGCCCCAACAATCAGCACCATGGGTTCTTCTAAGCAGTTGTCTAGAAAACTGAAACTGAAAATAGTTGACGCTCACAAAGCTGGAGAAGGCTATAAGAAGATAGCAAAGCGTTTTCAGATGTCAATATCCTCTGTTCGGAATGTAATTAAGAAATGGCAGTCATCAGGAACAGTGGAAGTTAAAGCAAGATCTGGAAGACCAAGAAAAATATCAGACAGAACAGCTCGCAGGATTGTGAGAAAAACAATTCAAAACCCACGTTTGACTGCACGATCCCTCTAGAAAGATCTGGCAGACACTGGAGTTGTGATACACTATTCTACTATAAAGAGATACTTGTACAAATATGGTCTTCATGGAAGAGTCATCAGAAGAAAACCCCTTCTACGTCCTCACCACAAAAATCATCGTTTGAACTTTGCAAATGAACATATAGACAAGCCTGATGCATTTTGGAAACAAGTTCTGTGGACCAATGAGGTTAAAATTGAACTTTTTGGCCGGAATGAGCAAAGGTACGTTTGGAGAAGAAGGGGCACAGAATTTAATGAAAAGAACCTCTGTCCAACTGTTAAGCATGGGTTTGGATCAATCATGCTTTGGGGTTGTGTTGCAGCCAGTGGCACAGGGAACATCTCACGAGTAGAAGGACAAATGGATTCAATAAAATTTCAGCAAATTTTGGATGGTAACTTGATGCCATCTGTGAAAAAGCTGAAGTTAAAGAGAGGATGGCTTCTACAAATGGATAATGATCCTAAACACACCTCGAAATCCACGGGGGACTACATCAAGAGGCGTAAACTGAAGGTTTTGCCATGGCCTTCACAATCTCCTGACCTCAACATAATTGAAAATCTATGGATAGACCTTAAAAGAGCAGTGCGTGACAGACAGCCCAGAAATCTCAAAGAACTGGAAGACTTTTGTAAGGAAGAATGGGCAAAGATACCTCAAACAAGAATTGAAAGACTCTTGGCTGGCTACAAAAAGCGTTTACAAGCTGTGATACTTGCCAAAGGGGGCAGTACAAGATATTAACTCTGCAGGGTGCCCAAACTTTTGCAGACACCATTTTTTTGTTTTCTGTTATATTGAAAGTGTAAATGATGGAAATAAAATCTAACTTTTGTTGACATATTATAAGAATGTCTAATCTGTGATTTGATGCCTTTTGGAGATTTTTCCTTGGCTTCTTTATGCACATTAATACAAATTTTTAGCTGGGGTGCCCAAACTTTCAATACCCACTGTATATATATATATATATATATATATATATATATACTATATGTTGAAATGCATTTTTATAACAAAATATATGAAAAATGTTTAAAAAAAAACATTTTATGTTCAAATATTTATATTGATAACATTTTTCAATAGCATTTACATCGAATGTAGTCATAAATGAACGTTCACATAGAATGGCATTAGAGTATATAATCCAGCAGGATATATATATTTACCCTTCCGGAGGGTTAATAGATATAAAAAGTGTAGGATAGTTGGAATTTCCTAGAGAGGTATTCTCATTTCCATGTGAACCAACTACGTTAACGAATGAATTGGGGAATACTAGCAAGAGGGAGGGGTAAGAAGGGAAGGGAAGGGGAGTACCAGTCACGTTTTGCATGTGTATTGTGAGGGTTTCATGTCAGCATGAAATTGAGCAGTTAGGATTTCTAAACCACCTGGACCAAAGACTTTGGAATTTATGGAGTGAGAAATTTTGAATCGATGTTCTTTTTTCCATCTCACCATGCCAGTTAATGTCAGAAATAAGGTTCGAAAGTGAAGGGACTGTGTTAGATTTCCAAAGTTTAGTGATATTGTTCTTAGCTATTGTGAGAATATGGATGGTAATGGTACGTGAGTTGTGTGGTAGGGTATCTATTCCTATGTGAAGAAGAGCCAAAGAAGGTTCCGGTGTTATTGAATTTTCTGTAATTGTGGATATAAGTTGGAACACTTTAGACCAATAAGATCTGAGGGACTTGCAGGACCATAACACATGGAGAATGGTACCTAGTTCTCCACATTGTCTCCAGCACATAGGAGAGCTTTGGGGGTAATAGAGGGCAAGTTTGGTTGGTGTGAAATACCATTGATGCAAGACTTTTAAGTAGATCTCCCAGTGGGTGCTGCATTTGGAGGCTTTATATGTGATAATAAAAGTTTTTAACCATGTGGACAGCGGTATTGATTGGTGCAGAGTTTTCTACCAATTGTAAAGAGAAGAAGTAGACGGAGTGAATTGAGTGTTGGTAAAAACCTCATAAAACAGTGAAATTCCTTTCTTAGGATAGTGTTGTCTATCATAAAAAAGGTATATAGAAGCAGGTAGTCTTATCTTCATAGGGAGTGTTGTTGTTCGTAAGAGGTGTGCAATTCTAATATAAGTGTATAATTCATTGTCGTGAAGAGAGAATTTTCGTTGAAGAGTGGAGAAAAGGTGTAATGAATGGTTCTCATATAATTGGTGTATATGTGTGATATGTCGGTCTGTCCATGATGTGAGGTTTAAGTCAGGGATGAAGAGTTGTAGTATAGAAGAAGGTGTAGGTATTGTTTTAGTTTCATTGTCAGGATATTTGGAGGATAGTAGAATAGACCATGCTCGTAAGGAGGCTTTAATGCAGGGGTGGTTGGGTAATAGGCGGGATTGGATATTACTGGGTAAAAAAAGGAATGTGTTAAGTGAATATGGTGGGTGCGTAAGGATTTCCATATTAGACCATGTTTTTTCTGTGGTGGGATACCACCAAAAGAAGATTTGGTCTAGAAGCGTCGCTAGATAATAAGATTTTAGATGTGGAAGGCCTGCCCCACCTTTGGATGGAGGTCTTATTAGAAGGGTTGTTGCACATCTTGGTTTTTTAGAATTCCACGTGAATTTTGTGAATATAGTCTGGAGTTTGGATAGAAAGGAGTCAGGGATTGGGATGGGAAGAGTACAAAAAAGGTATAGTATTTTAGGTAATATGCACATTTGTAACGTCGCTTTTCTTCCCAGCATCGACAGAGTAGAGGTACATAGGTGTTTCAGTTCTTGGGGAATTGATTCTAATAGTGGAAGGTAGCTAGCTTCATATAGGCGTGAGGTGGTAGAAGTAAGTTTGATGCCTAAAAAAGGGATGTTATGATCTTCCCACATAAAGGGGAAGTGTTCAGTTAACTTTTGTTGGGTCTGTGGAGGTGTATATAGATTTAAAATGGAGGATTTAGTTGCGTTGAGTTTATAGTAAGAGACTTTTGAAAATTCGTGTAGGTGGGTATATATCGTTTGAAGTGATGTGAGAGGGTTAGTAACCATCAATATGATATCGTCTGCGAAAAGGCTAATTTTGTGTTCTGTTTTGAGGTGGGTGATCCCAGTGAACATTGTGTCATCTCTAAGTTTAGATGCTAGGGGTTCGATAGTTAATATAAAGATTATGGGGGATAACGGGCATCCTTGTCTCGTGCCATTAGATATTGGAAAAGAGGAGGGTAATATACCGTTAGTCAGTACTTTGGCAGAAGGATTGGAGTATAAGGATAGAATTGCAGATAATAGCCAGTCTGTGATTCCAAATTTTTGGAGGGCGAGTTTCATGAATAGCCAATGGATACGGTCGAATGCTTTTTCTGCATCTAACGATAGCAGAAGTGAAGGTTGTTTAGTTGATTTGAGGCTATGAAGAAGGGATATTAGACGTCTTGTTGCGTCCGGAGCTTGTCTATTTGGGACAAAACCTACTTGGTCAGGATTAATCAATGTGGGAAGGTGCGGTAATAATCTTTGAGCAAGTAATTTAGCATACAGTTTGATGTCTGTATTTAATAAAGAGATTGGCCTATAGTTTTGGACCATCTGAGTATCTTTTTGTGGTTTAGGTATGGTTGTAATAATTGATTGTAACATTTCATCAGGAAATGACCCAATTAAGGCGGCTTGGTTGAATACGTTAGATAGATGAGGTGCGAGGTTTGTGGCAAATGTCTTGTAAAATTCATTTGTGAAGCCGTCCAAACCTGGTGATTTATTTAACGGTAGCGTTTGAATGGTCCGTTCTATTTCTATGGGACAAATTTGAGTCGATAATGTTGTAAGTTGGGCTTTATTTAGACAAGGTAAATTGATAGTATCTAGAAAATGCTGGATTGTATCTATTGTGGGCTGTGTAGTACTGGAGTCGTCTTTAAGGTTGTATAAGGATTGGCAATATGACATGAAGGCGTTAGCTATGTCTCATGGGTTTGTAAGAAGTGTACGTGTGTGAGGGTGTTGGAGTGTGGGGATCTTATTTTTGAGTCTTTTTTGTTTAACCACTTCCCGACCGGCCGTTGCATATAAACGGCCGGACGGTGGCACTGCAGGATCGGGTGGCCATTTATAAACGGCCTCCCCGCACCCTGCTTGTGCGAGCTCCCTGGGAGCGTGCAGCACCGCGATCCGGTGCCCGTTGTGTCCTCCGGACACAGTGAAACACCGATCATCGGACGGGACCTCTGTACGAGGTCCCGATCATGTGATCACTGATTGGCCAATCAGTGATCACATGCAAAGTAGTAAGCAAGATGTCACTTCTGACATCATTGCTTACTACGTGTGAAATCTGTGAATGATCACAGAGGTCACATGGTACAAGGCTATTCACAAAAGCCTTGTACCATGTGACAAGCTGTGACCAATCACAGCTCACTCAGTACTTCTCAATGAGTGCAAGAATGCACACAGAGAGAAAGAGAAATGATTGCTTTTACAGCCTACATGGGTGTAAAAGCAATCAGTGTAAAAAAAAAAAATCTTCATCACCCCCCACAAGTAGTACAGTGTTATAATTATAATTATATTATATATATTATATATATTATAATTTTTGGTTATAAACTAATTTGGATTTTTTTTTTTTACTAAAAAGATAACGGAATAAATTTCGGCTAAGATTTATGATGAAATATTATTTATTTGCAAAATTTTATAAAAAAAAAACACTTTTTTTCAAAATGTTTGGACATTTCATTTACATAGCAAAAAAAATACAAATCCCAGTGGTGAATAAATACCACCAAAATAAAGCTTTATCTGTCTCAAAAAAAATGGTAAAAAATTCATTTGGGTACAGTGTTGCATGACTGCGCAATTGTCATTCAAAGTGTGATAGCGCTAAAAGCTGAAAATTGCCCTGGTCAGGAAGGGGGTAAAAGTGTCCGGTCTAGAAGTGGTTAATCGTTTTAGATAGTAGTGAGCTTGCTTTGTTGCTAGAGGCATAAAATTTGGCCTTAGACCTCTGTAAGTTCAGGTCATAATGGTGGAGTAAGATCGTACGTAGCTTACCTCTGTCTGATGCTATAGTCTCAGCTACAGTGGGTGTAGGGTTTTTTTTGTTAATTTCCTCATTTATTTTAATGGAAGTGAGGAGTTGGTCGATTTGTTGTGATCTTTGTTTTTTAATACGAGAATTCAATTGGATGAGAATACCTCTCATATAGGCTTTGTATGTCAGCCAAATGGTGGTTATGGATACATCTGGGGTGTTGTTGGTGTCAAAAAATAGTTTGTGTGCATCTAATAAAGAGTTTTGGTGTTCTGGGTTCTTTAATATTGTTGAGTTCAGTCTCCATATAGGTGGGAGTATTGATCGTTGGTTATCGTCTAGGGATATGGTGACGGGTGCATGGTCAGACCAGGTTATCGTTCCAATGCTTGAGTATATTGCATGTTGCAGTGTCCATTTATCTGTCAGGAAGAAGTCAATCCAAGAATACGACCGATGAGCGGGGGAGTAGTAAGAGTAGTCTTTTTCCGTGCTATGTTGACACCGCCATACGTCATAAAGGTCATTATCGTGTATAAATTGGTTGAGGGATAATTTGGATGTTTTGTTGTTAAAGGATGAATCTAGTTGAGGATTTCCAATTATATTAAAATCTCCACCAATAATGATTCTGCCCTGCTTCTGATGATCTTGATTAGTTTATTGAAGAAATTGATCTTTCGTTTATTGGGACCGTAGACATTCACCGGAGTGTAGTAAATGTCATCAAGTTGGCAAACAAGTATGTGAAAGCGTCCAAGGGAGTCCACAGATTCTGAGATAAGTCGAAATTGGACAGAATCCTTTATAGCCGTAATTACTCCGTTTTTCTTTTTGGAGTTGGTAGCCATACAAATATGTGAGAAATGGTTGAGGTGAAGCCTGGGGGACTTGTTTGTAAAGAAATGAGATTCTTGGACAAAAATGATATCTGGTTGAAGTTTCTTGACTTCTCTTTGAAGCATCGAGCGTTTGAATGGAGAGTTCAGGCCCCGTACATTGAGAGATGTAATATTGATAATGGTTGAAATTCAATTGGTTTGTTTATCTTGGTCGCTGAGGCGTTTGAAGTGGTAAGGTCATTTAAGTTAGATCCAGGATATAATCTTGAAAATGTATTTACAGGTGAAGGTTGTGTGTGACTTGTAAGGTGGTGAATGTCGACTGGTGACATGAGGAGGGAAAGAGGTATAGGGAGTAGGAAAGAATGATAAAAAATAGACTTGCAAAAAAAGCAAGAAACCTGAGTAGCCGGACTGGCTACTGCCGAACTAGGGGACTTGAACAGGTCTTGACAGAAACAGAAGTCAGACCTGACAAACGTTTGGATCATAGATCTTCTTATATGTGGCCGATCGCCAGACTTTTGAAGAGCTGGGTCACAAGTTTGGGTTGGAGTTGCGTCCAAATATTTATGGTGTGTTGTTGGAGAGTCATGTTTGTTCCATAGGTTGAGTATGAGTTGGTGGATATTGTTGTGAGACCTCGGGGATTATCTTCCAGGTTTTAAGTAATTCTAGACCTTCTTCCATATTTTTAATTGTAAAGACTTTGCCGTGTTGTCTTACGGTCAATTTAGTGGGGAAACCCCACTGGTACGCTATGCCATGGTTTCTCAGGGCTTTAGTTATGTTGATCAATTTTTTGCGATTAAGCAGTGTAAGCTTGGAGAGATCTGCATATAACCGTAGATTTGCATGTGATGGCGGGAGATTAGGCGTGTTCCTGGCCTGTATCATAATTTTCTCTTTAATGTAATAAAAATGGATTCAGGCTAAGACGTCTCGTGGGATGGAAGCCTGTAGGAAAGAGGGTTTAGGAAGTCGATGTGCTCTGTCAATAGCCAATTCTTCTTTGGAGATAGTTGGTATTAAGATTTTCATATATTGGTGTATATAGGATATTAATGCCTCATTGTTAACATTCTCGGGGATGCCTCTGAATTTAATATTGTTCCGCCTTGAGCGGTCTTCCAGGTCAGCAAGTTTCAGATTGATTTGGTCGATATCTGCGGTATGCTCTGTGTGGGCGTCAATCAAATCATTGTGAGCCGATATGATATCGCCAATATTGGTTTCAATATGCTGTATTCTGGTTTCTTGCTGGTGCATTGCAGTGGTAATTTGTGACAATGAGGAGGCCAGATCATTATGGAGGGTCTGGCGGAGTGACATTAACATATTTTTCATACATAACTCCGTTAATGGGTGATCTGTGGCCGGGAAAGCCTCAATCACTGGCACGTCAGGGTTTATGTGGACCGCTGAGTGGATAGAGGTCTGGGGCCTTGGTGATTGCTGACTGGAATCCAGCCTGGGCCTGGACTTTGCTGGGCTGCTGGTTGTGGGTGACAGAGGAGGAGACAACTCACCAGGGTCCCCTGGGTATAGAGGATATTGCAGTCTCGGATCCTTGTGGGGATCTGATCCGTCTCCTCCCTCCATATTTGCTGCTGAGGAACCGCCATCTGCGCCATCTTGGATCCCTGTGTTCACTGCAGGGAAAAAGTTTGTACGTTTTCCCGGTATTCCCGGGGTTTTTCTCCTCCGGTTCATGGTGTGTGTGGATCGGGTGCCCTTCATGGGTATGCCTGTGCCCTTCTGGTCTCCCGAGGTTACTGTGAGCCGGTGTCAGACTGACTGCGGGACGGAGCGGAGCTAGTGTATATCCGTCACGGGAGCCGGCCGTGCATGCACCCCCCCAAAAAAAAACATTTTAAATATACTGTATGTCTTTAAAAATACAAATCTACATCTGTGGAATGCATTTACAAATATATGTAAAAATATATGCTAAAATGACTTTTTTATATGTTAAATAAATCGGAAGAATATATTTAAAAAATATATATTTTAAAATATATGTTTAATATATTTTGTATTATATAAAAAACACATTTCAACATGCAGTATATCCTTCAAAAATGGATCTCCCCTACACCACCAACATATAGTCAATGGCCCAATTTTAATTTGAGGAGGGAGGAACTAACATACAAGCATAGGAACTGTCCCAAAGAATTTAGGAAAATATGGTCTCTGTGGTTGGAGTCTAATGATTCCGCATTTTCATCATCATCCATGGGGACAGCTGAGGAGAGTTTGAAATCTGGTATTGAAGATATGGTGTTACTTATTCTGAAAGGTCTTAAAGTTTTATCTGTAATGGTGAGATAGGACAAGAGTTGTATCTGATCATACTGACTCTGAGTATATTGTATATAAGTGAAGTAATTTTGCATGATCTCTATATATAACATAAAAATGCAAAAACACCTTAATAAAAATTACTTGATTTAAAAAAAAGAACAAAGAAAGAAAGAGAAAGAAAAAGACAGAGAGAGAGGGAAAGAAGAAGAGAGAGGGAGGGAGGGAGGAGGAGAGAGAGGGAAAGAGGAAGAAAGAGGGAGGGGGAGAGAGAGGGATAGGGAGGGAGAGAGAGGAGTAGAAGGGAGGGAGAGAAAGAGAGAGAGGGGGAGGGAGAGAGGGGGAGAGGGAGAGAGGGAGGGAGAGAGAGAGAGGGTGGAGAGAAGGCGAGGGAGAGCAGGAGAGAGAGGGAGAGGGAGCAAGAGGGAGAGGGAGGGAGGGAGAGAGAAAGAGGGAGAGAGGGGTTGTACAATTGTTACCCTTACCTAGCAGTCATAGAGAAAGATGAGCTGCCAGGATCCATTCCTCGACCCACAGCCTCTTCTTAAACTCCTGTGCCGTGATATGCCTGGATGTCTGCTCTTTGGCTCCTTGGTGAGCTCGCTGCAAGCAGACCCAGAGGGAGGTAGGGTCGGACTGGGCTGGAGCATTGGCCGGCCATAGGGGGAAAAAAAATTACCAATCACCCAGGGGGAGAGGAGTGGAGGACAAGTGACAGCCTGGGCAATTGTCAGCAGAGGTATAAGCAAAGTATCGGGGAGAGATCAACAGATATTGTGTGCTGGAGTTCCCGCACTTCACCAATGTGTATATGTGATTTTTTAGTCTACACTTTGGGACTCTAATTGATTTATTTGCACGTGTTGTGATATATGATTTATTTATTTATTTAGGGCAGTGTAACATTTTATTTTGTAAGATTGGATTGGGTATTTGTGTAAATTATCAGTGAGTGCTGCTGCCAATTTCATTTGATATTTTTAGAATTTGTATGGATGCTTAGAGCGAGATATACACACATATACAGTATGATTGGTTTGAAATGTACCCTCTTACCTGTCAATTATGGCCTGAGAGGGAGTCAGAAACTATTATCTGCTGTATCCCAGCAATCACCCAGCTGTATGAGGTACAAGATGGAGCCGACAAACAAACTAAGCTAGAGCCTTTCCCCTGCAGTTCCCCCTCGTGGCAGAAATTTCTGAAATTGAGAACTGCATTTAGAAGTACAGTGTTACTTGAATTGCATTCCAGGAAATGTCAATAATTTAAGACTTTACATAAAGTTTCAGAAATCTTTCATTAAGGTCTTCATGTTCTATAGTTTGAATAACATGTAATAAATAAAGTATATTATTTATCACTGTAAAATAACATATTTTACACTTCTTTTTTATTTTCATGGAAAAACAACAAAAAAATGGCTTTGATAAATAAGAAAAAGTTTTTTTCCCAATTTGTCCATTTGTTTTCAAGACCTTCCCATCTCTATGAGAGCCTTATAGAAATGATGGTGAGCAGCATCATCACGAGACAGCCACAGCAAACTACAAACTAAATCAAGATTAGTACTACAGTATATCTCTGCTAGAGCTACCTACAAAAAGCCTTTTTTTATCAAAATGAAATAAATCAGATTGGGCAGCTGCTGTATGTAAGACAGCCAAACTAATTTTAAAAGAAAAAAGTAAATTCCACAGCCAAATATGCCCTACCAGTGTGCACTGTTGCTGAGACTGTCTGTGAAAATGGTACTGTTCTCTAATACCACAAACAATTTTACAACATGTCATTTAAAGGATTTGTGAATGTTCACTACTACCCTTGAAGCTGTATGAAAACATTTTTACCCACTGTACGGTATTTCTTTTTTTACTTTGGTACATGTTCTTTAGGTACTAGCCAGTCTACTGCATGCCTCATGTCAGTATGGACCTTTAACAGAGCAGGGTGAGTTTGTGACTGATAAGCTGCATTTTAATAACTTGAGGTGAGGGTGCATGGTTGTTTGGGTGAACATTATTTTACCGACCACATTCGTTAACTTTTGGGAATCCATGCTGGATTGTAGGCTTTCGGTGGCCCTCCATGCACTATAGTTACTAGCCTGCCTAGATTCTCATGTCATATCACTGTGCACCTTCAATGCTGGAGGGTGAATATGTGAATGAGATGCTACATTTTTTAAATACTTTATTTCTTTAGAGGGTTCAGAAAAAAATCTAATTACATATCAAATACAGGTAGAGATATGAGCAGGAACAGGTAAGGTAAAGTGCTAACATTGTAAAAAGGTCTGCTGCTGCAGTGCTTGAGTTGGTAATCCAGCAGACATTTGTGCGATGGAGCCCTAGTTACTTAAGGTTGTTTTGGTTGCATCTAAGAATGATTGAGAAGCTGCATTTTAAAAACCTGGGGTGAGTGTACAACAAATTTTTTGGTGCAGAGTATTTTTTTTGAGGGGGGTGTTCAAAAGATTCATTGAGGTGCTTGCCGTTATAGTAAAGGCAGCTCCTGACCAGATTGGCACTGCCAACTTCCTGATGCCATCCAGTTAACACAAAGGTAAGAATATGCAGACATGTTGAACAGACTTGATGCACGCTATGTAAGCAGCATTAGTAAGCCATAGTTTGAGGGAGACCCTACGCATGTCCTATTAAAAAAAAATTACAGTTAAAGTGTATTATTTCACTGACAAAACATTCTTTCTAAGAATTAAAATAAGGGTCATATTGTTAACATTGCAAAAGTAAATGTTTTATAAAGAGACTGCTAGGTAAAGTGTTTTAGTAGGCCACAGTTTCAGAGAGAGACAACAGGCAGGTTTGTAATTAAGAATTCAAAATTAGTGTTTTATTTTACTGCAAAACTGTGATAATATATAATGTATATGCAAAAAGGAAAGCAAATTGCCACAGTGACACATTTGACAAGTCCTTTATTATTGTTATTATTATTATTCTACAGGATACAGATTGTAAGCTCCACGAGCAGGGCCCTCATATTTCTTCTGTACTGAAATGTATTGTAATTGTACTGCCTCCCTTATATTGTAAAGCACTGCGCAAACTGTTGGCCCTATATAAATCCTGTATAATAATAATAATAATATAGCACCAACAGTTTGCTCAGCACTTTACAATATAAAGGGAGACAATACAGCAATGATACAGTTCAATACAAGAGAGTTAGGAGGGCCCTGCTGCTTGCAGCTTACAATTTAAGAAATAATAAAGTCCAGTGAAGACTGAGATTGAGCTCTGCAGTCACTTATTTTCTTGTTTTCTTGTTTCTGGTCACAATCCTATGCAATATCCTCTTGTATCTTTCAGTCAGTTGACCATGCTAACTGCGCTTATGCTTATCAGATGCTTTCCCGGAAACTGTATATACCGTTATAACCTTTGATGCTGTACCTCGCGACATGGCAAATAAATGGCCAACTTCAGTCACAGTGGCAGCAGCTAAGCAGACACCAACAATTTGCCCCTTTGAAGCTCAGTAAGTTCTGACACAATGTATTACTAGCAGCACACACAGTGAATGACGAATGTGAGGCTTCCCACCTGTTATCTAAGTGTCTCATCAAGCAGAGGAAGCAAGAAGCAAAAGAGTGTTACATCACTTTCAATACAAAACATGTTGTCACTTTCACACCTGCAAATCATGTTGTCTTTCCATTATTTTTGTTCAAATGTGCCACTTCACAGGCAGGTTCAGGTCATCCCACAGCACAATATTTGATATTTGTAAATGTCCCCCAGGACAATTCCCAGATCTCCATGCCCTATGCCTGACAATCCCTTACTTATTAACCTTCAAAATCACCAGGATTGATGAATGCTCTGCAAACCACACCCAGGTCTGTTGGTCTCATCTCTATTCAAAACACAGAAAAGGGTGTTCACTCACCCAAAACTACTTGTGGGGCCTAAGAGATGATAGGAAGCAGCATAAACAACAATAATCGTATGGTTTTGCTTTTTCCTGTCAAGAAAGTGACGATGGGAGAATCTGCAAACACATCCTAAATTCCAGAAACTACAAACTTTAACCACTTGCCCTCCTGCTAATTCCCCCCCCCCCCTTCCTGACCAGGCCACTGTGTTACTTTAACCCCTTCCTGAAGACGCCTCCCGGTCCTTTAAGAGTTTCAGAAGCTGGGAGGCGGGATGGGCGGGGTGGGGTTTCGGGATCATGTGACTGCCGTGACACGTCATCACGGCGGTCACATGATCGGGAAAGGTCCCGATCGAAAGAGCAGACCGGGACCTTTTCGTGAGTACCGGACTTGTGTGCTGGGAGCACGCAGGGTGTGCTCTCTCAGCACATATGTTTTTTGTTAATTGCACGCAAATGTGCGACCACTCAGCGTCTAGGCCCAGACGCTGAGAGGCCTCACATTTGTGTGCGGCCGGCATGAAGAGGTTAACTGACAATTGCTCTGTCATACAACGCTGCACCCAAATGAAATTTACTTCCTTTTTTCCCACAAATCGAATCAGAGAGCAGACCGGGACCTTTCCGTGAGTACCAGACATGTGTGCTGGGAGCACGCAGGGTGCACACGCTCAGCACATATGTTTTTTGTTAATTTCACGCAAATGTGCGGTTGCTTGGCGTCTAGGCCCAGAGGCCGGGAGGCCTCACATTTGTGTGCGGCCGGCGTGAAGAGGTTAACTGACAATTGCTCGGTCATACAACACTGCACCCAAATTAAATTTACTTCCTTTTTTTCCCACAAATTGAGCTTTCTTTCAGTGGTATTTGATTGCCTTTTCAGTTTTTATTTTTTGCGCTTTAAAAAAAAAGACCAACAATTTTGAGAAAAAAAAACTATTTTTTACTTTTTGCTATTAAACATGTCCAGTAGAAAAAAATTTAAAAAAATCAAATTTCATCATATATTTATGCCAAAATGTATTCTGCTCCATCTTTGCTGAAAAAAACCCCAATACGTGTAAATTAATTGAACAAAAAATTGGGTAATAATTTAGTGCCGCGTCTTAATTATGTAAATTAATTGGTTTATATGAAAGTTATAGCATTTACAAATGACGGTATATATGCTGTGATTTTTTTTTTTTTTTACTAGTAATGGCAGCGATCACTGTACTAATGGCACTGAGCAGGAAGGGGTTAACATGAGGAGCGATCAAAGGGTTAACTGTGTGCTGGGAGAGTTTTACTAGGGGGCCGTGTCAGTGTGCTTCACTGCAATCACACTGCTTTGGGTGAATCTGCTGTGCACAGCCATCCAAAGCAGTGTACCCGAGCTGACAGGAAGGAGAACTATTCATAAACAAAACCGTTCTCCTCCCCTCCGGAGATCCTCAGAAATCACCGGAAGCCATGGCTGTGAATGGAAAATCACGTGTATATATACGTGATTTTGCACACCTGTGCTGCTCTGTAGCAGTATTTCTGCTATAGGGCAGTCGGGAAGCGGTTTAAAATGAATTTCACCTACTGTATACTAACATGATACATCTGTATTTAGGGTATACATTTATCATGTTACTATGCAGCACCTCCCCTCACCCCCTGATCCCCCACTGTGACAGCATGTCACAGTGTAAAATCAGCACAGCTGTGAGGAGAATCATTCATTTACAGGAATCTGTGAATGAAAGAAGTACATATCCAGTTCACCAATATGGCAGACTGGGAGAAGAAACAAACCAATCTTTAGTAGAAAGCAGCACATATTACACACATTAACACTTGTTAGGTACACACTTAACCCCTTGATTACTCAGAGATATTAACCCCTTCCCAGCCAGAGTCAATAGTATAGTGACAGTGTATAGTATTGTCACTGGTGATGTCAGTGTCAGTTAGTCAGTTTGTGTACCTCCCAGCCAGCATCATATAGTATCAGATTGCCTGCCAAACTATCACAGCCCCACTATAAGTTGCTGATCACCACGAATCAATATACACTTAGTGGGATTTGTTTTTAACAAATAATCATGTAGCAGATTTCATTTTAGTCTAAATTTATAAAGGTTTTATTTCTTAGTGTACATGTTTTAATCTCCCTGGAGGTATTCCCGAGTGTATCTCGGGGTAAAGTTTCAGCACCACAAGCGTTAACTCCGAGCTACACTCGAGAATACCTTGCAGTGTTGCTCCAGGATCTCTTCTTCACTTATCTTGTCCTGCGCTCCCGCGATGTCCCTCCTGCAGTGTCCCCTGCAATGTCCTCTGGACGATGCCGGCATCTGTCTTCTGGGTTCCTTTCCCTGCAACATCAGGACATACAGGGGTGGAACGCCGGGAAATTTAAAAATGTGAAAAAGTGACATTCACTCAATACACTAAAATAACACAATAAAACATTACTGTATCAAACCATTTCACATACATTTTGTCCCTAGTGCTTTGTCCTGTGCTCTGCCTGGCCATTTTTACTGTTCTTTCTGCCTGGAAACTGAGAAATGTTCATGGCGTCCAAAAAGCATTCCTTTAGGTCAAAAGCAGTTTTAGACCAGCTAGAGAACAGCGATAGTAAATTGAGTGATAATGATTCGTGGGGAAATTCGTCATCAGACACTGAAAACGATTTTGCAATTTTGCTCAGTGATGTGCGAACTTGGTGCTATATTTCAAATGTCAGTGTTTTTGGTTTGATTATATTATTGAATTAAATTTATTATTATATTATAATTTTTATGATTATTTATTAAATTATAATTTATGATTTCGTGTTTCAAATTTTAACATACCTGGGATGTTTACTAGACTCTTGTTCGGACAGATTTCAGTGAGTTATTCCTAAAAATTACAGGTCTACAATAAAAAAAATACATATTTCCATGCAAAAAAATGTACTGCTTTGAGCACAGAAATACTGACATAATCAGACCTCTAGGGAGGCTACAACAGAAGGTAAAAAATATTTTTTTCAACATTTTCTGTCTTTTTTCATTTATGTAATAAAAAAAAACCCAGTGGTGATGAATTACCACCAAAAGAAAGCTCTATTTATGTAAAAAATATATATAAATTTCATTTGGGTACAGTGTTGCATGACCTCACAATTACCAGTTAAAATAGCACAGTGCATAGCAAATAGCAAAAAATGGCTTAGTCATGAAGGGAATAAAATCTTCCGGAGCTTAAATGAATATGAGATGGAATTCAGCATTTTACAATTTAAAAGGAAAATCTTCCAGTGGGAACATCTGTTCATATGACAGCTGTTTAAGGGGGGGGGAGTTCCCTTCACTTTGTAGCAATTTTGTCTTATTTTCTGTTGCATTTCTGGGACAGGACGTGAATTTAAATAACCCCAACAGGATACATACAGTAGAAAATTAATTGAAAAGGGTATTTACCCTTTCCTGCTCTTTCCAAAAAGAGAAAAAACATTTTGGCTGTACAGCAAAGCTTGTTTGAATATTTTGGTTTATTTGCACTTTTGGGAGACTTGAAATTCTTCTGCTGAGATCACTACTTACTATTTAAAAACATTGTATGGAGAAATACTTGTGAAATTGAACTGGAAAATAATAAAAAGTTTTTAAGAATTTTGTAAAAAATTTGAACCAGTAAAAGTTCATGGCAGTGCTCATCTTCCTGCTAGTGCTGCTGTGATCATTCGCCACTGCTTCCAATTTGCTAAAATATTCTGATAGATCTGGACCAGTGAGAATTCTTTTGTGGTTACCAATGACTATTGCCATCCTATGTTTGTAGAAGAAAGTTGTACTGGAAAATGAAATGATTGTGGGTCTGCGCATCTTACTGCCACTGCTGCTATCATTTTTCCTAGCTGTTATCACACTTGCTAGAATATATTAATATATTGGAATAGGGTCATTCTCCCTCTGGTGCATCTTGTCTTTATACATAAATATACAGTTGTGTCCAAAATTATTCAACCCCCACTGAAATTGAGTGTTTTGGCCAGTTTGACATTGCTTTTGATCATTCAGTCATCTTGCTTACATTTACATTAAAGAGGCACTTGTAGGTCAGACAAATATAACATAACAGTTATAATGAAATAACCACAAATGTCTTTTCTGTGCTCACAGCATTATCAGTTTTATTCAACCCCCAAGTGACATTCAATCTTAGTACTTAGTACAGCATCCTTTTACAGTTATAACAGCTTTTAAACGTGAAGCATAGCTTGACACAAGTGTCTTGCAGCGATCTACGGGTATCTTCGCCCATTCTTCATGGGCAAAGGCCTCCAGTTCAGTCACATTCTTAGGCTTGCGCACTGCAACTGCTTTCTTTAAGTCCCACCAGAGGTTCTCAATCGGATTTAAGTCTGGTGACTGCGATGGCCACTCCAAAATGTTCCAGCCTTTCCTCTGCAACCATGCTCTAGTGGACTTGGAGGTATGCTTGGGATCATTGTCCTGTTGAAAGGTCCAACGTCTCCCAAGCCTCAGGTGTGTGACGGACTGCATCACGTTTCCATCCAATATCTCCTGGTACTGAAGAGAATTCATGGTACCTTGCACACGCTGAAGCTTCCCTGTACCTGCAGAAGCAAAACAGCCCCAAAGCATGATTGACCCTCCACCATGCTTCACAGTAGGCAAGGTGTTCTTTTCATCATAGGCCTTGTTCTTCCTCCTCCAAACATAGCGTTGATCCATGGGCCCAAACAGTTCTAATTTTGTTTCATCAGTCCACAGAACACTATCCCACAACTTTTGTGGTTTGTCCACATGGCTTTTGGCATACTGCAGTCGACTCTTCTTATTCTTTGGAGACAGCAAGGGGGTACGCCTGGGAGTTCTGGCACGGAGGCCTTCATTACGCAGTGTGCGTCTTATTGTCTGGGCTGAAACTTCTGTACCCACATCTGACAAATCTTTTCTCAGTTCCTCAGCAGTCACACGGGGACTTCTCTCCACTCTACGCTTCAGGTAGCGCACAGCAGTCGAAGTCAGCATCTTCTTTCTGCCACGA
This sequence comes from Staurois parvus, assembly GCF_062004578.1. Taxonomy (NCBI): domain Eukaryota; kingdom Metazoa; phylum Chordata; class Amphibia; order Anura; family Ranidae; genus Staurois; species Staurois parvus. Next base: position 3,712,392 of record NW_028318390.1, on the reverse strand, counting down.
CCAGGTAGCGTTTCAACAGTGCCCTTTGCCTTGAATTTGCGAATGATGCTTCCTAAGGTGTCTCTTGGTATGTTTAACATCTTTGCAATCTTCTTATAGCCATTGCCCTTCCTGTGAAGAGAAATCACCTCTTCTCTTGTCTTCCTGGACCATTCTCTTGCCTTCACCATGTTTGTAACCACACCAGTAAATGTCTAGAAGGAGCTGAGTATCACAGTCATTTTAAAGCTGCCTAATTGGTGCTTATTATGCTTGATTGCTGCTCGGTGACATCCACAGGTGTTTTCAATACCTGATGGAAAGCACCTGTATGAACCTCTGTTCTTCAGAGTGGTAGTCTTTAAGGGGTTGAATAATTGTGGCAATGAAGAAACCACATAAGAACCATTTACTACTGTATTACATAAACAATTGATGTCATTTTAGTTGCATTTGGGTAGTTACAACGTCCTTGTAGGATTTGATTCTGAATACAATTCCAAATGTACACTATAGTCCCTAAACCCCTTTACAGCATTGGGGGTTGAATAATTTTGGACACAACTGTATCTGTAGTGCTTGTGCTGATGAGACCCAACAGATGTGGATAAATATTAATATTCAATTAAATAATAACTACATTGCCATTGCACCAAACACGCTTAGTAGCAAGATAGTCCCAAGAACATTCATCATAGGGAGTAATTTTTAGCTCAGGAAGGATCAAACATGGAAAATTAAAATTGAACAGATTTATTATACTAGGTATTGTACAGGGTGGGTGAAAAAAGCACAACACCTGCAGATTTCTACACAGAAAACATTTCTTTGCATCACTCTGATTCTATGGCCCAAACGCCTAGGAGAAATATAATATTCACAGTAGCATCCTCAAGACAGGCAGGAACCCAGGAGGGAATGCCAAATTCCAGGAATTGCTTCAAGTATGTATTTTTCCAGCCAGGTCAAATACGTAACATTTCCCCAGACAAATCTCTCATGCCTACTGATTGGCACTAACCATCCATAACAAAGAATGTTGTGTCTAGAACACCCTTATTGAGGCAATTAAACCAGCAAGTGAATGAGATAGTACACACTATGCTTAGAGAACATTAGCAGTGACATATAGAAAGGCTGGACTACAGCTCTCTGCTTCTTACAGAATAGGGAATCTAGATAAATACTACATCTATACATTAACTCTATTTGTTCAAGAACTCAGTCCCCACAATTCTCGCAAAAGAGAAAATAGTTACTATGTCCTCAGTGAAGAGATGGGTATTATGCATGTGCACAGTGTGTAGGGAAAGGGCATCTCAAAAGAAAAACAGCATGCTACAGTCTCCAACTATAAAATCACATAAAATGCTACATTTTACAATATTTTGAAGTACAGTGCAGCAGACATTCATGTCACCAGGTCTTTAAGTGAAATATACTCTTTACTGTTAGCACCCTATTACTCTCTGTTTAGATACAATAGGCACATCAAAAAGAGCAAACAACTTGCAGCAGTAAAAGACTACAACATCATAGAAAACCATCAGAACAGTGCAACCTAGGAAATACTACTCCCAATTGCTTTCAAAGGTAATGGTATTTGTCATATTAAAGACAGTTTTAAAAAACAAAATAACAAACATGTTATACTTATCTGCTCTGTGCAGTGGTTTTGCACAGAGCAGCCTTGATCCTATTCTTCTGGGGTCCCCAGCCTGCGCACCTGACCCCTCCCTCCTGCTGAGTGCCCCCAGAGCAAGCAGCTTGCTATGGGGGGGCCCAAGCAGACTTGCTCATGTGCTGCTGCTCTGCGTGTCCATTCATATACAGAGCCGCAGCTCGGCCCTGCCCCCTTTATCTCCTCATTAGCTCACTGGCTGTGATTGACAGCAGTGAGACCCAATGGTTCCTGCTGCTGTCTCAGCCAATAAGGAGGGAGAGGCCCCGGAGAGCAGAGGCTCTTGTGCACATTACTGGATCATAGAATGCCTGAAGGTAAAAAACCTTAAGCCTTTATAACCACTTTAAGCTTAATTTAGAACAAACATCACTGAATGGCAGAGTATGGTCTGAACCTGGGCTGAGTGACAGTTCTATCTGGACCATGTTGCAGTTCTGTTAAAAGAATACTATTCATAGTGAGTGTCTGTTTCTGGGGGACTTTGATGTGAGCGGGGACTGTGATGTGAATGATTTAAAGGAACCTGATGTACAGGAGGGGCTGTGATGGGAAGGAGGGCTGTAATGTCAAAGGGAGACTGGGGTGTGAAGGAAACTATTATGTATGGTGGTCTGTGATTTGAGGGGGGTCTGTGATATGAAGAGGGGCTGTAATGTGAGGGGGGCAAGGACACTGATGCAAAGGGGGGGGGGCTGTGATGTGAAGGGGGACAGAGGACACTGATGTAAAGGAGGGATGTGATGTACAGGGGGGCTGTGATATAAAGGGGGGGCTGTGATATAAAGGGGAGGCTGTGATATAAAGAGGAGGCTGTGATGTGAAGGGGGAACTGTACTGTGCAGAATCTGAGTCATAGCACAAACACACGATTCAGACCTGCTGGAGGAAGATTTTACTGACCAACCTCCTTAAATTTGAATTGACACCCCTGAAGCTATAGAAGACACTGATAGTAAAAGCTCCAAGTGGCAAACATTGTCTGTTGTCTGTCTTCTGTATTAAAACAGAAAGAACATATCCTAACTAACTACTTACAGTAATTTACACTGGGGTCTAGTGTTCCTAGTCTGAGTGTCTGCAGTTCTGTTTCCTAGCCACACCATGAGGGTGATTGGGGGCTCTTCTTGGATATATGTTTCTAACAGCAACCTGTCAGGCATTGCACTGTCCCTCCACTGCAGAGGCACACGTTTAATTATTAAATAAAACAACAATTCAAACATACTTATGGCAGCAATGTTTCAGTAGTAGTTGTATCAGAAAAGATCTTCTCTGGCACACACCAGTAGTATCATGGGTCCAGCAATTTTAACCTATCTTGATCTAAGCTGGTCACACTATACTGTGTGTCCAGGTCTCTTAATGACTATAGATCTTTGTTAAAATAGCACCTGTAACCCCAGGTCACCATACAACTATTGTATTTTTAAGCAAATACATTTGATAACTCTGCAGTTCAGTAGAGCTTAGGAACACCAAGATAATCACATACCTCCTCCTCAAATCACTGGTAGTGCAGGCTCCCTCTCTAAAAAATATCACTTGAGATCCATAAGGAAACCTCATTAAATAGTCTCTAGCAACCCTTCTGCTAATCAGCCACTGGAATGTGTAAAATGTAGGGTTCTTTAGATGATTTCCCTAGCCAGGTAACAGTTAAGGCTTATGTGAATGTTACACATAAAAATTATAAAACATATTTTTCACCAGTATTATAATTGGGGATCCTCCTGCGCTGCTATACAAGTCTATACGGGAGCAGCTAGCTTCCAAACATCCCCTCAAGATGGATATAAAACAATACTGACACTATGATGCAGCACTAAATATACAGCTGGCTGGTAAATATAACCACCATATACAGTTGCAAGAAAAAGTATGTGAACCCCTTGGGATTACGTGGAGTTTTGCATGAATTGGGCATAAAATGTGCTCTGAACGTCATCTAAGTCACAACAATAGAAGAACACAGTCTGCTGAACATAATACTACACAAACATTAGATGTTGCCATGGTTTAATTGCACATAACATGTAAACATTCACAGTGCAGGGAGGAAAAAGTATGTGAACCTTTGGACTTAATAACTGGTTGACCCTCCTTTGGCAGCAATAACCTCAACCAAACGTTTCCTGTAGTTGCAGATCAGACCTGCACAACGATCTGGAGTAATTTTGGACCACTCCTCTTCACAAAACTGTTTCAGTGTAGCAATATTCTTGGGATGTCTGGTGTGAATCGCTCTCTTAAGGTCATGCCACAGCATTTCAGTCGGGTTGAGGTCAGGACTCTGACTGGGCCACTCCAGAAGGCGTATTCTGTGCTGTTGCAGCCATTGTTTTGTTGAATTACTTGTATGCTTTGGGTCATTGTCCTGTTGCATCACCCATCCTCTGCGGAGCTTCAGTTGGCGGACAGATGGTCGTACGTTTTCCGACAAAATGTCTTGATAAACTCTGGAATTCATTTTCCCATCAATGACAACAATCCGTCCAGTCCCTGAGGCAGCAAAGCAGCCCCAAACCATGATGCTCCCTCCGCCATGTTTTACAGTGGGGATGAGGTTTTGATGTTGGTGTGCCGTGCCTTTTTTTCTCCACACATAGTGTTGTGTGTTCTTCCCAAACAACTCAATCTTGGTTTCATCTGTCCACAGTATATTTTGCCAGTAGTGCTGTGGAACATCCAGGTGCTCTTTTGCAAACTTCAAACGTGCTGCAATCTTCTTTTTGAACAGCAATGGCTTCCTCCGTGGTGTCCTCCCATGTACTCCATTCTTGTTTAATGTTTTCCTTATTGTAGATGTCTCAACAAAAATGTTAGCATGTGCCAGAGATTTCTGTAGGTCTTTAGCTGACACTCTGGGATTCTTCTTTACCTCATGCAGCATTCTGCGCTGTGCTCTTGCAGTCATTTTTACAGGACGACCACGCCTAGGGAGAGTAGCAACAGTGCTAAACTTTCTCCATTTGTACACAGTCTGTCTTACCGTGGACACATGAACATCAAGGCTTTTGGAGATACCTTTGTAACCCTTTCCAGCTTCATGCAAGACAACAATTCTTGATCGTAGGTCTTCTGAGAGCTCTTTTCTGCAAGGCATGGTTCACATCAGACAGTGCTTCTTGAAACCAGTAAACCCAAAACAGGTGTGTGTTTTTTAAGGGCAGGACAGCTGTCAGCAACAAATCCAATATCATCACACTGATTGGAGTCAATGTTGGCTCACTCCTGGCTCCAATTAGCTCTGGGAGAAGTCATTAAGCTGGGGCCTCACATACTTTTTCCTCCCTGCACTGTGAATGTTTGCATGTTATGTGCAATTAAACCATGGCAACATCTAATGTTTGTGTAGTATTATGTTCAGCAGACTGTGTTCTTCTATTGTTGTGACTTAGATGACGTTCAGAGCACATTTTATGCCCAATTCATGCAAAACTCCACGTAATCCCAAGGGGTTCACATACTTTTTCTTGCAACTGTATATTGGATAATAGTAAGTAACATATAAACCATACAATACAATTTTCTATATATGGTGTTAGATCTAATCGGATCTGATTCGGTGATACACAAGTGATAATCAGTGCAGAGTAAGAGGTTCTATAAAACCTGTATAGGTGGTATAAATTTCCTTCCCGTCTAGGGATTGATTATAGCAGAAATGAACGTGATTACAACCACAGTGAATCCCTATACAGGGATAAAAACTACCACCTAGGTGATACATGCTTTGACCCGTATTAAAACAAACCACAATAGCACATAAAAGTCCATATGAAACCTTCAAACTACTGCATGGTCACTCCAGCCAAGCGTTTTCATGCGTGCTCCTGTGTTTGGTGAGAAAGTGAAGTGAGAATCCTACACAGCAGGGCGCATATGACCCATATTAAAACAAACCACAATATCACATAAAAGTCCATATGAAGCTTTCAAAACTGCTGCATAGTCACTCCAGCCATGCGTTTTCATGCATGCTCCTGTGCTTGGTGAGAAAGTGAAGTGAGAATCCTACACAGCAGGCATGCACGCTCACCTTCCCACTGTGACCCGCTAGGGCCACAATGCCTTTTGAATCACCCTGGATCCTGCTCACAGTCTCTGAGTGGGACAGGCTCCACAGCCCCTGCTGGTCTCTCCTTCACTCTCTCTTATGCATTTCTGTAGAAATCAACAGGCTTTTTCACCACTAACATGGGTGTAATGGATGCACCCTGGTGTACCAAGATGGCGCCTACGGGAAGTGCATCACCACATCGCCTCTACGCGTTACGCCATGCCCACGTGGCTTCCTCATGATGGCGTCATGGTGTTCAAAGCTAATATATATAGGGGAACCAAAACGATGATTGGTTGGCCTCAATTGCAATGTGACCAAGACCATTTTCTTGTAGTCCCGATAACTGGGGACATAACTATCGCGGCCATTTTGTTGGAGACCTAATCTCCAATAATATAGTGCTATACAATCACGGCTATATTTTAAGACCATTGTGACTCATTACTTTGTCTAAGTGTTTAAGGTCTATGTTCTTCACTATAAATTCAAACAGGGAATGATATTCTACTGTGGAGTATATCCAAAATGACGATCAAAAAAAGCAAGAATCCTGCTTGGTGCAATACCTATCAGCAGAGATTCTGATTGTTATGCTTCACCATTTACAAAATTTCTTTTATTGAAAATAGATAAAAATATATATAATTATATATAAAAATACACAAAAAATTATATAAATAAATGTATATAAAAATTTATATAATATATATAAATTATAAAATATATATGATGCCATTTAAAAATCTAAAAATATACGCTAAAAAATCCAAATTCATAAATATTAAAATCGATTTCTAAGTAACTACCCAGAGACCATTTTGGGGATATTAGTCCAAATTCAAAAATTTATTGGGGGGGAAAGGAGCCTCGTCACCAGGTTGATACAGTCCACGCATGTTCAGTGTTTACATAATATAGATACCATCATTTAAAAATCACTGATGAAGCAGTTTAGATCAAATTCGATGTTAAGCCCACTAGGGGCTTGTGTCTGCATGATATATATCCATTTAGATTCCGCTTTACTCAGTGAGCAAATTTTACGGCTACCTCGCCAATGTTTAGTATATGTCAGGGATCCCCTCGATCCCCGCCGCGATGGTCCCGGCGCAGTCGCAGTATGCCGCCCTGTGTAGGGACGCAAGCTCTAGGTCCGAGTTCGCGCATGCGCAGTAGAAGCCGCGGCTGCCCGCTGGGCACCAATGGCAGCGCAGGGCGCGATATTTAAACGGCCCTGAGCTGTCATTCGGTGCCTTCTGGTCTCATCCTTGCCCTGCATCCTGTATCCTGAACCTGAACCTGTACCTGTAAGTTGCTGACCCGGATTGTATCTGACCACTGCTGAATTCTCCTGCCCAGACCCTTGCTTTGCCTAACCTCTCTTCCGTATGTCCCCTATTGGATCTGACCTACTGTTGCTGACCTGGCGTGTGACCCGACTATTCTCTGCCCGCTGCCTTGTACCGTACTGTCCTCCCCGTTACCGACCCGGCTTGCCTGACTCTGCACTTGCTCAGCCATCCATCCATCCCTCTCAACGGGGTCTCCAGACCTCCTCATATCAGGCTCTCTCCCGTGGGAGCGCCTGGCGAACACCCCTACCACTGATGGGTATCCTCAGTAAGCACGACCTGGTCCCGGGGTACTCCAAGTCCCGGGGTCCCGGGGTACTCCCGCTGGGCACCAATGGCAGCGCAGGGCGTGATATTTAAACGGCCCTGAGCTGTCATTCGGTGCCTTCTGGTCTCATCCTTGCCCTGCATCCTGTATCCTGAACCTGAACCTGTACCTGTAAGTTGCTGACCCGGATTGTACCTGACCACTGCTGAATTCTCCTGCCCAGACCCTTGCTTTGCCTGACCTCTCTTCCGTATGTCCCCTGTTGGATCTGACCTACTGTTGCTGACCTGGCGTGTGACCCGACTATTCTCTGCCCGCTGCCTTGTACCGTACTGTCCTGCCCGTTACCGACCCGGCTTGCCTGACTCTGCACTTGCTCAGCCATCCATCCATCCCTCTCAACGGGGTCTCCAGACCTCCTCATATCAGGCTCTCTCCCGTGGGAGCCCCTGGCGAACACCCCTACCACTGACGGGTATCCTCAGTAAGCACGACCTGTTCCCGGGGTACTCCAAGTCCATCCCCACCATCAGGGGCCCTGGTGAACAAGTACTCTGGGACTTAGACTCCATGCGCTGGGGACGCCTGATTAGTGGAGTGCTAGTGGTGTTGCCGGGCGGTCCCTTACAGTACCAGAAGGCCATGACTGAGCCTAGAGGAGGGCCCTCCCCGCTGGAAGAAATTTGCAGGCATCTATCTAACCTGACGCAGGCCGTAGCAGCCCTGCAGGATAAATGTATGCAGCTGGAGAACCGCTTCCAGACCTGCTCCCTATCTGACCCAGCCCCACAGGCCCCGGTTTCTGCACCCACGGCTGCTCTTGAGCCAGCATCAGGGGCCTCTGCCCCGCTACCTATGGCAGAACCCCGGGTACCCTTACCGGAGCGTTTCCACGGGGACCGCACACGCTTCAGGTCATTCCGTGAATCCTGCCTCCTATTTTTTGAACTTCAACCCCGTACCTTTGTGACTGAATCAGTGAAGGTGGGATTTATAATCTCACTGTTGCAGGGCGAACCCCAAGATTGGGCCCATCGGCTAAGGGCAAACAATGACCCACACCTAGGAACAGTCAAGGATTTCTGTGAGGCGATGGCCATCCTATGTGATGACCCGCAGCGGGCTGCCTCTGCCGAAGCAATCTTATACACACACAGGGCCGTCGGGCGGCAGAGGAATACGCCTCAGACTTTAGGCGCTGGATGGAGGACACTCGCTGGAACGAGTTTGTCTTGCTGCACCAGTTCCGCATGGGGCTATCAGAACCCCTAAAGGATGAGCTGGCCCGGGTAGAGGTTCCCGAGTCATTAGAGGACCTAATTGCCCTGACGATAAAAATTGACGCAGGTTTGAGAGGTCCGGCCAGGGTCGTGGAAACAACTAAGGCCCATTCCTAGGTCCCAGCCAACCACCCAGACCAAGTATCCAGAATCCACTTCCAGGAGATGTTCCAGAACCCATGCAACTAGGCCTGGCTCGACCCAAATTATCGCCAGAAGAACACCAGCGGAGACGTTCTCAGAACCTCTGCCTCTACTGTAGGGAAGCCGGTCATATGGTACGATCCTGCCCTCAGAAAATGAGTAAGTGTACCTCTTTTTCTTCTTTGTCTATTGGCAATGTCAGTCCTTCCCAATACTTAGTTGTGCCCCTCTCCTTTCAGCTTCCAGAAAGGACCGTGGAAGTGACAGCCATAATTGATTCGGGGGCATGCAGTTGTTTTCTGGATTTAGACTTTGCTCGTCAGCAGAAAATTCCCCTCCAACCCAGAAAGAGGGGTTTTAACATATTTTTGGCCGATGGTTCCCAGATAAAATCAGGAGTAGTTAATCAGGAAACTCCCCCCATTGCCACTACCATTGCCAACCAACACCAGGAATTCCTCCGCCTGGATGCCATTGCGTCGCCTCTTTTCCCAGTCATTTTGGGGCTCCCTTGGTTACGGGCCCATAACTCCCAAATTGACTGGGAAACCAAGTCAATCTTGTTCCCTTCCCCATACTGTCAGGAACACTGTCGCACTTCAGGCCCGGCAGGCCCCCAGGTCCTCCTATGCTCCGAGGGGGACTCTGATCTGAAACAGGTTATTCCCACAGCATATCATGAATTCCTGGACGTGTTCAGTAAACGGGGAGCAGATACCCTGCCCCCCCCCACCGCCCGTATGACTGTCCCATCGACCTGTTACCCGGCTCTGAGATCCCTTTTGGGCAAATTTTTCCCCTATCTGAACTTGAATTGGGGGCCCTGAAGGAATATATAGAGGACAGTCTCCAGAAGGGGTTCATCCGTCCCTCCACTTCACCAGCAGGGGCGGGGATCTTCTTCGTGGAAAAAAAAGACAAATCTCTGAGACCATGTATTGACTGAACAGGGTCACGATTAAAAATCGTTACCCATTACCGTTGGTGCCAGAGTTATTTCAGAGCCTGAAGGCTGCGGTAATTTTTACTAAACTTGATCTAAGGGGGGCGTACAACCTAGTTCGCATAAGGGAGGGGGACGAGTGGAAAACGGTGTTCCGTACCCGGTTTGGGCACTTTGAATACCTGGTCATGCCATTTGGCCTGTGCAATGCACCAGCCACATTTCAACATTTTGTAAACGATATTTTCAGGGATTACCTGGACATTTTTGTTATCGTTTACCTAGACGATATACTGATTTTCTCATCCTCCTTGAAGGATCACAGAATACTTGTGGCAAGGTTGTTGGGGCGGTTGCGTCAGCATGGGTTATACGCCAAGGCAGATAAGTGTTGCTTTGAGCAACCTAGCATTACGTTCCTGGGGTTGATTATCTCCACCGCGGGGGTCGCAATGGACCCTCAGAAAGTCTCTGCGATTTTGGAGTGGCCGGTACCCGCGGACAAAAAAGGCGTCCAGCGGTTTATTGGTTTTGCAAATTTTTACCGGAAGTTCATTAAGAACTTCTCGGGTCTGGTCTCCCCCATAACTCAGTTGACCAAGCTTGGAACCCGGTTCAGATGGACGCCGGAGGCTCAGGAAGCCTTTGAGGCCTTGAAGAAGCTCTTTACCTCGGCACCCATTCTGGGCCACCCGGACGCTGCCCTGCCATACATCTTGGAAGTAGACGCATCAGAGAATGCGGTGGGGTCCATCCTGTCCCAGCGAAAGCGCACCAAAGAATTACTCCATCCCGTAGCGTTCTTCTCAAGGAAACTTACCCCAGCCGAGAAGAATTACGATATCGGTGATCGGGAGTTGTTGGCCATCAAAACAGCACTCGAAGAATGGAGGTACCTGCTAGAAGGTGCCTCGCACCCCATCTTGATCTTCACAGATCACAAAAATCTCGAGTACCTGAGGACCGCCAAACGTTTACGCCCACGGCAGGCAAGATGGGCATTGTTCTTCTCCAGGTTCATTTTTCACATCACGTATAGGCCCGGATCTAAAAATACGAAACCCGATGCACTATCTCGCATGTTTGAAGACTCCAAAGAAGAACCGGTACCTGATACAATTCTGTCTTCAGGAAATTTCTTGGCGCTCCAGACGGACCTTCGGTCCAAGCTATTGGAGGCATCCACGGCCGCGTCAGTCCCAGTTGGTGTGTCCCTCCAGAACAAGGGGGGACTCCTATGGAAGGATGGGTTGGTCATGGTCCCTGAAGAGGTCCGAACCCTTGTCCTGGGACATTGCCATGACCACCCGATGGCAGGACACTTTGGCCCAGCCAAGACCCTGGAGCTTCTCCAACGCTCTTTTTGGTGGCCGAGTATGGCCAAGGATTGTAAACTCTATGTAAGATCCTGTACCATCTGCCAGAAAAACAAGCCATCGAGGAACAAGGCTTGGGGACTGCTGCGTCCTTTGCTGATTCCTGAACGACCTTGGCAAAGGATCACGATGGACTTTATAGTCGAGCTCCCACCGTCCCAAGAACACACCGCGATCTTCGTGGTCATCGATCGATTATCGAAAATGGCTCACTTTGTACCATTAAGGAAGACTGCGCAAATATTCATCCAGGAAATCGTAAGATTACATGGAGTCCCGGAGGACATTGTCTTGGATCGTGGGGTCCAATTCACATCTAGATTTTGGAGGGCCCTGTGCAAGGCCCTGGATATCAAGTTATCCCTCTCCTCTGCTTTCCACCCTCAGACCAACGGACAGACCGAGAGGACCAACCAGACCCTAGAACAATACTTGCGTTGCTACACGTCCTTCCTTCAGGATAATTGGTTACCACTTTTACCTTTAGCGGAATTAGCATATAACAACGCAAGCCATTCAGCAACAGGGCAATCTCCGTTCTTCTCTAACTACGGATTTCACCCTGTCTTTCTCCCTGATTTGGTCTCTGAATGCCCAGTTCCGGCAACACAAGACGCATTAACCTTCTTCTCCTCGAACAACAAAGTACTACAGGAAGCCATTGCTCGGGCCCAGGAGGACAACAAGAATGCGTTTAACAAGAAACGAAGGGGGAATCTGGTGCTGAAGCCTGGGGATAAGGTATGGTTGGCAACAACCAACTTGAGAATGCTTTGTCCCTCGAAGAAATTGGGACCTAAATTCGTGGGGCCTTTTTGTGTGAAGCGAATGATCAACGAGGTAACATATGAACTTATCCTTCCTGAAACATTCAAAATTCATCCTGTTTTCCACGTGTCCTTACTTAAACCTGTGATCCCGGATGCCTTCCCGGAACAAGAATCCAGACCTCCGGAGGCCATAACGGTGGAAGGACAAGAAGAATATGAGGTGGAAACGATCCTGAAGTGCCGAAGAAGGGGGGGCCAGACCCAATTTCTTATAAAATGGAAAGGCTATGGCCCCGAGGACAATTCTTGGGAACCAGCCCATAATGTCCATGTACCCAGACTTGTCCGGAGGTTTCTTCGTGACCACCCGTGGTAGAGAGATCGGGTGGGCATCCGGAGGTTGCCCGTGGGGGGCAATGTCAGGGATCCCCTCGATCCCCGGCGCGATGGTCCCGGCGCAGGCGCAGTATGCCGCCCTGTGCAGGGACGCGAGCTCTAGGTCCGGGCCGGCCGCGGCACGTGAGTTTGCGCATGCGCAGTAGAAGCCGCGGCCGCCCGCTGGGCACCAATGGCAGCGCAGGGCGCAATATTTAAACGGCCCTGAGCTGTCATTCGGTGCCTTCTGGTCTCATCCTTGCCCTGCATCCTGTATCCTGAACCTGAACCTGTACCTGTAAGTTGCTGACCCGGATTGTACCTGACCACTGCTGAATTCTCCTGCCCAGACCCTTGCTTTGCCTGACCTCTCTTCCGTATGTCCCCTATTGGATCTGACCTACTGTTGCTGACCTGGCGTGTGACCCAACTCTTCTCTGCCCGCTGCCTTGTACCGTACTGTCCTCCCCGTTACTGACCCGGCTTGCCTGACTCTGCACTTGCTCAGCCATCCATCCATCCATCCATCCCTCTCAACGGGGTCTCCAGACCTCCTCATATCAGGCTCTCTCCCGTGGGAGCCCCTGGCGAACACCCCTACCACTGACGGGTATCCTCAGTAAGCACGACCTGGTCCCGGGGTACTCCAAGTCCATCCCCACCATCAGGGGCCCTGGTGAACAAGTACTCTGGGACTTAGACTCCGTGCGCTGGGGACGCCTGATTAGTGGAGTGCTAGTGGTGTCGCCGGGCGGTCCCTTACAGTATACCACTTGATACCCCAAAATTGCAGCCCAGTGGGGTCTTTATTATGGCATGTAGGAAAGTGTTTCGACACGCTGTGCTTGGGGAACCCTTTCTTTATTTTTTGAATATGTTCCCACAGGCGGACCCATAAAGGTCTTTTGGTGCGCCCAATATATTGGTAGCCGTATTTACATTGTAGGCCATAAACGACCCCCTTCAGTTTTACATGATATGAACTGCTTGATTTTAAATTCTTTACCATTACTCTCTGATCTGAAGGAATACCTTTTCTTATTATGTCCCTTCGTGGCTTTACAAGCGTAGCATTTTCTGCATGGGTAAAAGCCTACCACGTCTAGGAACGTTAATTTCTTATTTGTCTTGGGTGGATCCACTACATTCTTAACAATCTTGTTTCTGAGGGTAGGTGCTTTCCTGTAAATAATTTTGGTTGTGACAATAAAATTTTATCCAAACTGGGATCTGTTTTTAAAATTGGCCAGTGTTTTCTAAAAATGTTTTCAACACTTTTGTTTAACACTTAATTTGTGTTAAAATCCATGATGATAGTAGGTTCTTCTGTAAAGTTATGGTCTTTTATCCTATCTTCCAGAAGCCCTGCTCTATCCATATTCAGCACTCCATTACTTTTCTTTTTAATTAGTTGACTTTCATATCCTTTGGCAATAAACCGTTCTTCCATTATTTTCACCTGTTCTTGGTAATCTTCCTCATAAGTGCAATTTTCGCCTCAGTCTGATAAACTGGCCCTTGGGGATGTTCAATAGCCAGGGAGGGTAGTGGCAGCTATCTAGGGGAATGTATCCGTTTCTATCGACCCCTTTATAAAAATTCCGTGTATAAATTCTTGACTCTTTTATTAAAATTTCTAAGTCTAAAAACTGGATACATTCTGTGTATATCGTCTATATACCTTTTATAGACTCTGAGTTCTGGTGGACAGTGTTGGTATATTGTATCTTCCTCCCATTGGGCCATGAATAGATTTGCCACACTGGGAGCAAAGCGTGCTCCCATGGCTACACCTTTTATTTGCTTATAGAATGTATTGCCGTACCAGAAATAATTATGTTTTAGACAAAATTCCAAAGCCTCAATAATGAACTTTCGTTGTTTCCATGTCATATCACTAAATTCCCTTAATCCCCAGGTTACTGCTGAAAGGGCATCTTCATGATAATAATAGTAGAGAGGGATGACACATTTCTGCTTACTAAGATCATATTATTACCATGTTTAAGTTCCTCTAGTATTTGAATCAGGTGCTTAGTGTCTCTGAGGAAGGATTTTGTACTTTTTACCAAAGGTTGTAGGTGAATATCTATATATTGTCCTGTTCTTGCCATTATGGATTGGATTCCATTAATTATTGGTCTTCCAGGTGGATTGGATATATCCTTATGAATTTTTGGCACTGTATATATCACCGGTATTCTGCATGCTTCAGGTACAAGATATTTGGCTTCTTTTTTATTTAAAATATTGGTTTCCACCCCTTTATTAACTATTTTTACAAATTCTTTTTTGTATTTGGTAGTTGGATCTTTATCTAAAATCTGGTATGTCGCGGAATCAGCTAGTTGTGTTTCAAGTTCTTTAAGATAATATTCCTTTGCTAGAACCACAATTCCTCCGGCCTTATCGGCTGGTCTTATGACTATATCATCCCGTTTGGATATTTTTTTAAGGTCAATTTGTAATCCTAAATTTCTTTGTTCCTTGGGTATCTGTGGTTTCTCTAAATCAGCATTCACCATTCTTTTAAAAACTTCAATTTGGTTGTTATTGCTGATTTGAGGATTGAATAATGATTTATTCTTTAATAAAGTATGTTTGATATTGCCACTGGGGGCACTTGAAATGCAATTCTTTGCTCCTGGGAGACCCATGAAATATTTTTGATGTTCAGTTTTCTTATAAATTTTTGTGTGTCTATATAAATATTAAACTTGTCAACTGGTTTGGGCGGGGCAAATTTTAGACCTTTGTCTAGGATTGTAAGTTCTTCTTGACTTAAGATGGTATTACTGAGGTTAAACACTCCTTCCCCTATTGTTCTCTTTTTCTTTTGTTTTTTGTGCCCACCTCGACATCCCCTCCTCTTCCTGGGCTACTCATTCTGTCTGGTCCTGGGCTTCTCTCCATCTGGCCCCTCCCTAAAAAATCCCTTTGGTTATAATCATTTCTAATGGGATCATAGCAGTTCTGTAATGGTATAGGACTTCTTTCATTATCTCTCGGGGGGTACCATCTGTCATAATTGTAACTGGGACTATTATGATAAAATGTGTTGCCAATTCTCCCCTGATTGGGGTGACCATGTCCCCCTCGATAGTTATCCCATCCCTGCTGTGGGTAATAGCCTTGTGATCTATATGGGGGTCTACCATTTCCCCTTCTTGCTTGGGGTCTGTAATTTTGTGGTCCCCTATTTCCAGATTTCCATCTCTGCCGTGGAGTCTGGTACTTTGGTGTATATTGATTATTATCTCTATACGGAACTCTAGGAGGTTCAGCATATGTTACTATGGGATCTTTTCTTTTTTCCATGTGATGGTCCTTTACTGGGGTTGTATTCGTGAAACTCGTATCAGAATCTTTCAGTGTGGTTTGCCATTTAAAGACCTGATTACTTCAGTAATCATTCGAATCCCTTTTGTATTTTTTCGCCTTTCTAAATTTCACTTCCTGATCTACTTTTTCTAGATCTATATTCAGGCGTTTTGTATGATTTAACATCTCTGGGGATTCTTTATGCTCTTCCAGTTTGTTTTTAATTTCTCCTATTTGTTCTTCTAGGTGTCTCATCTTCCGTTGTTTCCTTTTTAATAGGAATTTGACTAATTCCAAACTTTTATCCTGGAATAAATTATGCCATTCCTCCACTGAGTCAGGATCCAATAGACCATCACTGATGGGGATATCCTATCTTATATTCAAATAATTTTTTATTGAAATTTTTCAAATATCATGACAAACATAACATTGTATAGAAAAAGTCGAGTACAAGGTTCACATTAGGAGATTAACAGCATATGCAATGCAAAAAGATGTAACCGACCTCCTACTACCGGCTGGAAGCCCGATTTTCCGTAATCATGTTTACATGAGAGGTATGCTCGTTGGTTTGTGAACCGTACTAAAAAAAACCGTGAAACATAAGGGACTAGGTAGTAATAGAGAGAGGGAAAAAGGAAAGAAGGAGAGGGGGATAGGAGGGCACCGATGAGCTACATATATAGGATCCTATAAGAGTTATGGTTAGTAATCAGGTAATTGAGCAATTGGGGTGTTTTAACCATCGAGACCAGTGTAGTATAAATTTATGGTAGGAAGAGTTTCTGAGGGCCGTTCTGCGTTCCATCTCACATTGTAAGTTGAGATCAGCAACTAGACGGGATAGTAGGGGAGGTGACGTAGATCGCCATAATTTTGTAATGTTGGTCTTTGCTGCTACTAGGATGTGTATTATAATGATGCGTGAACGTACAGGAAATTTTTCTATTGTTAAATGAAGGAGTGCTATAGCTGGATTTGGGGATGTTGGTAAACTTGAGACTGACGAGATTATTTGGAACACTTTATTCCAATACAACTTGAGGGATTTGCATGACCAGAGCAAATGAAAGAGCGAGCCACTTTCGCCACAATGTCTCCAGCAGGTTTGTGATTGATGTGGATAGTATAAAGATAATTTGGTAGGGGTTAAATAGCATTGGTGAAGAATTTTCAAATAGGATTCCCAGTGGGAACTACATTTCGAGGCTTTGTATGTGATGGTAAAGGTTGTTTGCCAAGATTGCGGAGTTGTTGGGAGGATCAGAGTCTTCTCCCAGTTAGTCAAGGATGATGTATGGGTTATAAAAAGTGCTTCGGTTAGTAATGTATAGAAGGTAGAAATTCCTTTCTTTGGGTAAATAGTCTTGTGGAAGAAATGGTGCGCAGTAGCAGGGAGGTCAATTTCAAGTGGTATGTTTATTCTATGGAGTAAATGGGATAGTCTCATAAAAGTAAATAGTTCCGTATCAGGAAGAGGAAATTTCTTCTGAAGAGTTTGGAAAGAATCTGGTGTATGAATGTTGTAGATATCTTGGATATACTGTATGCCAAACGCTCTCCAAGATATGAGGTTCAAATGGGGGATAGGAGCTGCAGAGAAGATATTGGGGTAGGCATTCGTATGTTAGACTTGTGTGAATGAGTATGTGTTAGGAAATCATGCCAAGCTATCAGAGAGGCCTGGATACAAGGGTGTGTGTGTAGAGGTCCAGTTTGCTTTGTACGTGGCGTAAATAATAGATCTGACAGGGCACCTGACGGGTACAAGGAAGCTTCCATGATTGTCCACGTTTTGTCATGGGTAGGGTGCCACCAGTAGAAGAGCTGGTCCAATAAGACCGCTTGGTAATAGGATTTTAAATGTGGAAGGCCGGCTCCTCCTCTGGAAGGAGGACGGATCAGGAGGTTTGTGGAGCATCTAGCCCGTTTGGAGTTCCATAGGAATTTATTTAGAATTTTTTGCAGTGTAGAGAAGAAGGAGGAGGGTATAGGAATAGGTAGTGTACGGAAGATATATAATATTTTAGGTAATATGCACATTTTGATAGTAGCTATTCTGCCTAACATTGATAAAGTGGTTGTACGTAAGCTCTTAATCTCCTGCGGAATTGTGTCAAGTAACAGTTTAAAATTGGCTGCGTAGAGTTGGTTGGTTTTAGGAGTTAGTTTAATTCCCAGATAGGGTATATTATGTGGTTCCCATTTGAAAGGGAATCGTTTTGTAAGCAGGGTTTGGGTCGGAGCAGGGGTGTAAAGGTTTAAGATAGAGGACTTGGGTTCGTTAAGTTTGTAATATGAAACATCTGCATAGGCATGTATGTGTGAGCGTATTGAAATAAGCGATTTATAGGGGTTTGTAATCATTAATATAATGTCGTCTGCAAAAAGACTGATTTTGTATTCATGCTTGAGAAATTTAATTCCCGAGAAATTGGGGTCATTCCTAAGGTTGGATGCTAGTGGTTCGATGAGTAAAGCAAAGATTATGGGGGAAAGAGGGCAACCTCGTCTAGTGCCGTTAGAGATTTGGAATGGTTGCGAGAGCATGCCATTGGTGAGGACTCTAGCAGAGGGTTTGGAGTATAAGGATAGAATTGCTGACAGCATCCAGTCCGTGATTCCGAATTTTTGGAGAGTAAGTGTCATGAATTGCCAGTGAATGCGGTCAAATGCTTTTTCTGCGTCAAGTGAAAGGAGGAGTGAGGGTTGGTTGTTTGATTCAAGATGGTGTAATAGTGATATAATTCGTCGAGTCGCGTCAGGAGCTTGTCTACCTGGTATTAATCCTACTTGGTCAGAATGGATTAGCGTGGGAAGGTATGGGAGCAGTCGTTGAGCTATTATCTTGGCATAAATTTTTAGGTCTGTGTTTAGCAGTGAAATTGGTCTATAATTCTGAACTAATTGAGGGTCTTTGCCCGGTTTAGGGATAGTGGAGATTATTGATTGTAGCATGTCAGGGGGAAATTCCCCTTTAGAAGCGACATAGTTATAGAGATCAGATAGGTGTGTTTTGAGATTGGACGTGAACATTTTATAAAATTCATTGGTAAAGCCGTCGTTACCCGGTGATTTATTCATGGGAAGTTTCTTAATGGTGTTCTCGATCTCTGTGGGAGAAATTGGCACAGAGATAGAGGCTAATTGGGAAGGCGTAAGATGGGGGAGATCGGTATGACGTAGGAAATGTTCGATCGACGTGTTTGTAGGCTGGGTCGTGTTTGCGTCATCCTTAATATTGTATAGAGATTGGTAGTAGCACGCAAATGCGTTAACAATATCTTGTGGGTTGGACAATGAAACACTTGAAATTGGGTGTTGAACCTTCGCAATTTTGTTTTTAAGCCATTTTTGTTTAATGGTTTTGGCAAGGAGAGAGTTTGTTTTGTTACCCAGCGCATAGAATTGAGATTTCGTTTTTTGGAGGTTCATATCATAAGTGTGTAATAGGATGGAGCGTAGTGTATTCCTATCTCGGTTTAAAGCCGCGGTTGGAGCGGGGTTCGGGTTTTGTTTATTAGAATCTGCGTTCCGGCGTATGGAAGTTAGGAGTTGGTCAATTTGCTGGGATCGTTGTTTTTTAAGGCGAGAATTTAATTGAATGAGGATACCTCTCATATAAGCTTTATATGTTAACCAAAGTGTAGTAATAGAAATGTCCGGGGTGGTGTTGGTTTCAAAAAAGAGGTGATGGGCATCCAGAATAAATTTCTGGTTTTCCGGATGATTCAAAAGTGTAGAATTTAGTCTCCAGATAGGTGGGATCGCTGATCGTCGGCAATCGTCCAAGGATATGGTGATCGGTGCATGGTCAGACCATGTTATAATGCCAATGTTGGATGATAAAACGTGTTGCAACGTCCATTTGTCGGTGAGAAACATGTCAATTCTAGAGTACGAGAGATGTGGAGGTGAAAAGTAGGTGTAGTCTCTTTCTGTACCCTGTTGGCATCTCCAGATGTCATATAGATCATGGTCGTGTAGGAAGCGGTTGAGGTCAAGATTAGTGGATTTCTTTTTAGAAGAGGAATCTAAGAGTGAATCGCTAAGAACATTGAAGTCTCCGCCAATGATGAGTCTGCCTTGTTTGTGTTGGGAGATAAGGGTGTAGAGTTTATGATAGAATCTTATTTGCTTGCTGTTTGGACCGTAAACGTTCACCAAAGTGTAAGTGATCTCATTGATTTGGCATATCAAGATAATGTATCGACCTTGTGGGTCGATTACAGTGGAAGTAGGTTGGAAAGAGAGAGCGTCATTAACGGCACTAATTACCCCGTTTTTCTTTTTCGTGTTCGTTGCCAAGAATAGCTGTGAGAATCGGTGGAGATAAAGTTTAGGGGTCTTTTCTGTGGCAAAGTGGGATTCTTGTATGAAGATTAGATCTGTTTGAGTCTTTCTAATTTCTTTTGAAAGCATCGATCTCTTGAAAGGGGAATTGAGGCCTCGCACATTAAGAGATGTGATGGTAATCATTTGTAGGCAGGTTTTCTGAGTAGAAACATATGTGGGAAGTTTTTTTGGCGGTAGTCAGGGTCACGAGGTTGAGGTCTTGTGCCAGGAATATATATTTGATGGTGCCAGGGGAAGGAACAGGTGTAACGGGAAGCAAAAACATTAAAAAAACACTTGCTCATAATGCAAGTAAGCAATGTAGCCAAGAATGCTACTTCAAAAATGGGGGAGTCAAACCGGTTGTGACCTCTGAGAGGGTCACACCTACACAAAACTGTAAAAGTGATAGTCCTTGGGTGTAGGCCGATCGCCAGAGATAGGGGTGGTCAGAGAACGCCACCAGGGAAAACAATTAAGTAGTATAAACGCAGCATGTGCCGCACAGTCCTTCAAGTTGCTTCCATGTTTTGGACGGATCCAGGGTTGTTCTTCTGTGGGTCTGCAGGCAAAATACTCCAGGCCTTAAGGAAGTCCAGACCGGCCTCCAGGTTTTTAATAGTATAGACCCTGCCTTGGTGTCGTACTATTAATTTCATGGGGAATCCCCATTGATAGGCCATGTTGTGATTTCTGAGCGCTTTCGTGATTGGTATCATTTTTTTCCGATTGGAAAGTGTTGCCTTGGATAAATCGGCGTAGAGACGCAGATTCGCATGTGAGGATGGAAGTGGAGGTGGATTTCTAGCCACCAACATAATTTTCTCTTTAATATGGTAGACGTGTATTCGAACTAGCACGTCTCTAGGGACGGATGCTGCTAGGAATGAAGGCTTAGGGAGTCGGTGGGCTCGATCGATTATGGCCTCTACTTCAGAGAGTGTTGGGATTAGAATTTTGAGGAAATTATGCAAATACGGCACTAATGCGTCATTGGAAACCGTTTCTGGGATCCCCTTAAATTTAATATTATTGCGGCGCGAACGATCCTCCATGTCGGCCAATTTTAGGTTGAGTTGTTCGATATCTGATGCGTGGTCTGTATGAGCATCAATCAAATCATTGTGCGCTTCTACTATGTCTGCTATGTTGTTTTCAATATGGCGGATTCTGCGTTCCTGTCTTTGCACCAGGGTAGTAATTTGGGTTAGTGGCGCCGATATATCGTTATGCAGAGTTTGGCGCAGTGATGTTAGCATGTTCTTCATGCAGATTTCCGTCAGTGGTTGGTCAGAGGCTGGAAATGCGTCAATACCAGTCAAGGTGGCATGTGGTGGCTGAGGTGGAAAATTTAGGGCCTGGCAGGTGTCATCAGGGTCACTATCTAAGCGTGGCCTCGATTTAACTGGGCTGCAGGTCGTGGGTGAGAGTGGGGGTGAAAACTCACCAGGGTCCCCTGGATAGAGCTGATGCTGCAGCCTGGGATCCACAGGCTGGGACCTGTAGTCCTCCTCCTGGCCTCTGTTTTCTCCCTGTATGCCTGCATGGTGGCCGCCATCTTGGATTCCCGGCACAACGGCCGGGAAGAAGTTTGTAAGTTTCCCTGGTTGCCCCGGGCTTTTTTTCCTGCGGGGTATGTCTAGTGGACTGCAGGCACCTTCCGGTAAGTGAATGCTTCTGTTTGTTTTCCCTGGGGCCGTAGTGTGCCGCTTCTCTGCTGGAGGGTGGACGGAGCTGTCTCTAAAGCGCGTCCATCCCGAGCCAGCCGCGCATGTGCCCCCCGGGATATCCTATCTTAAACGCCTTGGTACCAGCATGAAGTGCTGAATATGGATAGAGCAGGGCTTCTGGAAGATAACATAAAAGACCATAACTTTACAGAAGAACCTACTATCATCATGGATTTTAACACAAATTATAAAAGTGTTGAACAAATTTTTAGAAAACACTGGCCAATTTTAAAAACAGATCCTAGTTTGCATAAAATTTTATCATCACAACCAAAATTTAATTACAGGAAAGCACCTACCCTCAGAAACAAGATTGTTAAGAATGTAGTGGATCCACCCAAGACAAATAAGAAATTAACGTTCCTAGACGTGGTAGGCTTTTACCCATGCAGAAAATGCTACGCTTGTAAAGCCACAAAGGGACATAATAAGAAAAGGTATTCCTTCAGATCAGAGAGTAATGGTAAAGAATTTAAAATCAGGCAGTTCATATCATGTAAAACTGAAGGGGTCGTTTATGGCCTACAATGTAAATACGGCTACCAATATATTGGGCGCACCAAAAGACCTTTATGGGTCCACCTGAGGGAACATATTCAAAAAATAAAGAAAGGGTTCCCCAAGCACAGCGTGTTGAAACACTTTGCTACATGCCATAATAAAGACCCCAATGGGCTGCAATTTTGGGGTATCGAGCGGTATACTAAACATTGGCGAGGTAGCCATAAAATTCGCTCACTGAGTAAAGCGGAATCTAAATGGATATATATCATGCAGACACAAGCCCCTAGGGGGCTTAACATCGAATTTGATCTAAACTGCTTCATCAGTGATTTTTAAATGATGGTATCTATATAATGTAAACACTGAACATGCGTGGACTGTATCAACCTGGTGACGAGGCTCCTTTCCCCCCCAATAAATTTTTGAATTTGGACTAATATCCCCAAAATGGTCTCTAGGTAGTTACTTAGAAATTGAATTTAATATTTATGAATTTGGATTTTTTAGCGTATATTTTTAGATTTTTAAATGGCGTACATATATATTTTATACTTTATATATTTTATATACATTTTTATATACATTTATTCATATAATTTTTTGTGTATTTTTATATATAATTATATATATTTTTATCTATTTTCAATAAAGGAAATTTTGTAAATGGTGAAGCATAACAATCAGAATCTCTGCTGATAGGCATTGCACCAAGCAGGATTCTTGCTTTTTTTGATCGTCATTTTGGATATACTCCGCAGTAGAATATCGTTCCCTGTTTGAATTTATAGTGAGGAACTTAGACGTTAAACACTTAGACAAAGTAATGAGTCACAATGGTCTTAAAATATAGCTGTGATCGTATAGCACTATATTATTGGAGATTGTCCCCAGTTATCGGGACTACAAGAAAATGGCCATGGCCACATTGCAATTGAGGCCAACTAATCATCGTTTTGGTTCCCCTATATATATTAGCTTTGAACACCATGACGCCATCCTGAGGAAGCCACTTGGGCGTGACGTAAGGCGTCGAGGCGATGTGGTGAAGCACTTCCGGTAGGTGCCATCTTGGTACACCAGGGTGCATCCATTACACCCATGTTAGTAGTGAAAAAGCCTGTTGATTTCTACAGAAATGTATAAGAGGGAGTGAAGGAGAGACCAGCAGGGGCTGTGGAGCCTATCCCACCCAGAGATTGCAAGCAGGATCCAGGGTGATCCAAAAGGCATTGTGGCCCTAGCGGGTCACAGTGGGAAGGTAAGCATGCATGCCTGCTGTGTAGGATTCTCACTTCACTTCTCACCAAGCACAGGAGCACACATGAATACGCATGGCTGGAGTGACCATGCAGCAGTTTTGAAAGTTTCATATGGACTTTTATGTGATATTGTGGTTTGTTTTAATACGGGTCATATGCACCCTGCTGTGTAGGATTCTCACTTCACTTCAAGCACAGGAGCATGCATGAAAACGCATGGCTGGAGTGACCATGCAGTAGTTTGAAGGTTTCATATGGACTTTTATGTGTTATTTTGGTTTGTTTTAATGTGCCCTGCTGTGTAGGATTCTCACTTCACTGTCTCACCAAACACAGGAGCACGCATTAAAATGCATGGCTGGAGTGACCATGCAGCAGTTTGAAAGTTTCATATGGACTTTTATGTGTTATTGTGGTTTGTTTCAATATGGGTCATAGCACGTATCACCTATGTGGTAGTTTTTATCCCTGTATAGGGATTCACTGTGGTTGTAATCACGTTCATTTCTGCTATAATCAATCCCTAGACGGGAAGGAAATATATACCACCTATACAGGTTCTATAGAACCTCTTACTCTGCACTGATTATCACTTGTATATCACCGAATCAGATCCGATTAGTTCTAACACCATATATAGAAAATTGTATTGTATGGTTTATATGTTACTTACTATTATCTAATATATAGGGTGGTTATATCCACCAGCCAGCTGTATATTTAGCGCTGCATCATAGTGTCAATATATTTTTCACCAGGACACAGGCAGCAGTATGGGGTGTTGAGTTTTCAGGTCTTGGTGTATATTATAATTTTTCAACCCTTTAAGTTTCTCCTTCTCTTCTGACAGCACAGTAAGTGCTGGGGTAGAAGTGGCAGATTTAGCCTCAGGTAATGCAAAGGTAGATGTTGAGGGACTGGAGATATCCACAGAGGCAATATCAAGCAAAGCGTCCTTAGGGTCACTCCAAACCACAGGAGCACAACCATTCTCTCCCTTTTCCTGCTCAGAAACTTGGATTTATCTCAGCCTCATCTGTGATATCAAGGTCATATTTAGGGCCCTCTTCACTTGTGGCTAACTCACTCCACATCCCCAAGATTTCACCTTCTCTGCAGGGAACACTTAGGTCCCAATTCCAGGTATCATTTTAGCAGGACTCCCCGACCACTATAGCAAGTACTGTATATCCATATGAATTGGTCACAGACTCTTGTTGCTGACAAACAGCAAGTGACGATGACAAGTGAAGCCAATTTTCCAATTCACCTTCACAACATTTAGCAGATGAATGCTGGGCAGCAGATTAAGATTTTCCTGTGTAAACTGCAGGATAGGACCAGGATCTACTACATAAGTCCAGGTCTCCACACAGACTCATTCAGATGCCTGTATCAGTCAAGGCAATTAACACAGACATGGGTCTACAAATCATCAAAGGAGTAATCACACAAGTATGTATCCCTAGTGGCAGAAACCATTATTAGGTTGGGGGCAAAAACAGGGCTCCTGTGGCATTGTAAATATTCACAGTCTTTCTCACAAGCAGCGTTTTGTGTTACAGTCAGCTCAAGTACAAACTAGATTGTTTCCTCCCCTCAGACTTTTTGAATCTGGGCTTCAGGATGTGGTCAAGTTTATGCAAAAATGCTTCCCAACAATTTAAAGGCAAAGGCTTCCATGCAATGAACACTTAAAGTACTGGCCAAAGTTGTAAGCACCAATAATCATACCACACAGTGTACAAACACTTTTGGAAATGAAACTCCAATACCATAAATCAATCCAACAAGTGAATCTCAAGAATCAATTCCAAATCAGACTTGCAATGGCTTTTTCTGATGAGACCCAATAGATGTGAATAGATATGGATCTGCAATTAAACAATAGCTACATTGAAAATGATCCAAACCCACTTACTTTGTAACACAGTCCCAGGCACATTTATCTCAGGGAGGTATTGTCTTCCAATCAAACAAACATTGGTGCCAGTGTCTGTAGAGTTAAACTTAAATAGGCTTTTTGCACTAGTGCATGTAGATGAGGAAGGCGGATAGAGGAAGCACAGGATAACTACATGTTACTGCAAAGAACACAGGCTTTGGTCTTCTGCACATCTTTCACATCTCTCTGGGTCCCTCTCTCACAGGCCTATGCTGGCTGGGCTCATAAACCTTAAATGTTTGCACTGAGGATCCAGTGGCATCTCTTCATATTTAGCTTTCTATTTCAAGGCAGAACAGCACAGAAAGATCCTTGTGTTTACTTTTCACTTGCCCAGTCACATATCATCTCTATTTTGAAGGACAGCTGTAGTTTGCCTCCACTAAGTCAAAATAGAACAACCCTTGCTGTCAGTTTAATAAAGTATTTCTCACAGGAAATGAGATCCTTGCAGTACTCTAAACCCAAGATCCAAAGGTCAGGAAGAAAGATAGTCCTCAAACAGGCAGAAACCCTAGAGGGAAGAACATGTGCCAAGAAGTGCCTCAAATATGTAATATCCCCCCAACCAGTTAACCAGGCTTCCCAAGCCCACCGATTGGATGATTCACTAAACATCCATAACACAGAATGTCATCTCTAGCACACCCCTCTGGAGCCATCTCAGTCAGCTAGTGACTGAAATAGTACAGTCCATGATTAGAGAACACTAATAGACGCATACCGACAGGCTTGACCAGAGCTCTCTGCTTCCTACAGAATTACAAGAAGTAAAAAAAAAACAAAAACAAATGTAGAAAATACTAAATCTATTCATATTCATGAGGTGGTCAATTTGTTTCTGGCTGCTGCACATTTTGAAGAATATATTATATATTTGATCCGGGGGGAGACTGGTCATCATCTGTCTGGTGGCCCTGCTTGCTGTTGTCTTTTTTGTGTACAGGAATATATTTTGAACCTTAAAGCTCAGTTACATTACTAGTTATTATCTGCTTATATTTGTCAGTGTCCACTTGCACATCTGGAAGTAATAATACTTCCTGTGCTAATGTATCCTCCTGGTGGCAATGTTCTATTTTTCAGCCTGTTACCAATGGTCTATATATATTTTAATAATGAAAACTGTGGCCTCTTCCTGAGGCAGTGCAGCTGGCTGTGCCAGAGACTCTTTTTACTGCCAATTGTCATACAATTTCTACTTAATTTTCTCTGGTGCTCATTAGCTCCAATGCTGTAGTTAAACTTGGGTTAGCAGGTAATTGGTAGCCTATGGCATAATGGTTAGCATTGAGAATAGGCATCAAATGAAAAACCATGATCCATTCCCAAATAGAAGATCTTGTGACATAGCATGTGCATTGTAGATTCTGTGTACATACCATATAAAAGCCTTATCTTAATTTACCTTCTTTATCTCCCTGAGTGGAGGTAAGTTGGAAACATAAATCAATGGTCTGCTGGAATCTGAATGTAGCACTTTCTCAGCCTAATCTCTCTGAGTAACACTGTAACTTAGTGGCAGGTCAAAATGTGAGATGTAGTAGCAGGGGACTGATACGGTTATGTGCACATATAGTTGAGGAATTAATATGATTGTGTCGTCTATGAGCCAGCAGTTGAATAAGCATATTCTGACCCTGGATAATGTCTAAAGAGATGGCACTGTTTCCTTTTTTTTTTTTGAGAAAGAAAGGTAATTAATATCTCTACATGTTACACATTAGCATTACTTTGCATGCATGCAATGAAACATGAAAAAAAAACATACTGTAACTGATGTTAGCTCTGCTTTAATAATATAGTAAAAACAACATAATTTTTTTTATTGCTTTTACTATAATAAATTAAAAATTGGCACAATAAATTACAATGAAAAAATCTGCTTATATTTAAATTAAAAAAACAAGCTGTTTTTACCATTTTTCTTTCAGAGCTGCTGGACCTTTAAGCAGTTGCTTGTTATAAAGAATAGAAATGTGAGTAAAGGAACAAGATCTTTCCTAATTTTTAATACGTTTCATTACAGACAAGCTGCAGACATAAAATCTGTCTTGCCGGCAATCTTTTCTTTTTTTCACTACCAATTAATAAAACCTACAGCACTGAAGTGCCGTCCGTGTGTCAGTTCTCTCTGAACTACCTATATTTACCCCCTGAAAGTGAATACCTTATCAGGTCCAGGATATCAAAGGAGAAAAGGATCAAAGAGTTTTTAATAAGGAACCTGGTGTTTGCAGAACCTTCACTTTCATGTAGCCTGTTTTGTTCAAATTCAAAATTTTTGGTTTTCCACAAAAGATGACATTTATGAAAACTATTGGTACCAATATTGTCATGTGCAAGCCTTTGATTACACGCCATGTACACCTTAGTCAAACAAAAGTACGCCACCTCCTAATGTTTGATGAGCTTTGTTATGTGTTTTTTTTTTCTTTCCTATTTAACTGTTTAGATGTCAGAATGAGCTGTATAAAGCTCCCTGCTACAGCCAAACCGATTTAGACTGTTTTTTTTTTTAACTGTAAGTAATGTACTGTATAAAAAACATTTGACAGCATGCAGGAATTATTCCTCTCACATTATACTATATAACTAAAGATTTTATAAAATGCATTAACTCATACAGGAATTTAAAATGAAAGAGAATTTCATCATATCCGTTTGTTTGAAGTATACACTCAGGAAATTAATAGCTATTGCTTCCTATATTTTCTTTTCTTAATATTTTTAAACAGTTAAACAGTTTGCAAATACTGATGCAATAATTATAGTTGTATCTCTGTTGAGAAGCATTACAGATGTGAAAGATCTATACTATAAATGGAGAACTGTATCCACTGAAAAATTTACTTTTTCTAAAACCTTTCATAGAGATGAAGTGGCCATTTGATAAAGTTCTATGACGTCAACTAGTGATGAGCCAATTGTACCTGGGTTCAGTTTGTGGTACATTCTGCAAACTGTACCTAAGTTTGGATGCCAAATCTGGACCATATTGACATCAATGAGAGCCTAATCTTAGAAATCTGTTCTGATCATTTTCTAGGCCCGTTTTTTTCTCAACCTTTTGTCAGTGAAGCACCTTGTAAAATCATGCACATCTTAAGGCATCCTATTCTAAAATGTGAAAAACGAAACAAATAGTTTTACATAACACAGCAACATCCACACACGTAGAACACCCAAAAGGATTTATTTTTCCAAAGCAAATACACCTTTGCACACTGTTACTGACTGGTATTGCAATGTTTCTCTCTGTCACTGAGCTAATGTGACCCCCAGTGCTGACATAGAGAGACAGGAGAAGAGTAAACCAGGATGCTGTGCAGGCACCTAACGTTCTCCTTATTTACCAATGATTTATTTATTTATTTCAGGTACTTATATAGCGCTTTTACACATATATATATTGTACATTCACATCAGTCCCTAACCCTCAAGGGGCGTACAATCTAAGGTCCTTAACTCACATTCATACATACACATACTAGGGCCAATTTAGATAGGATCCAATTAGCCTACCAGCATGTCTTTGGAGGGTGGGAGGAAACCGGAGTACCCGGAGGAAACTCATACAGGCACAGGGAGAACATGCAAACTCCAGGCAGGTGGTGCCGTGGCTGGGATTCGAACCAACGACCCTAGTACTGCCAGGTGGAAGTGCAATGATGACATTGGTTGTTAGGACTCTGAAGACTGGAAGGCTGTAATGGTGCACAATAAAAACTTGTGATTCTGTGTAACTGAAAGGCGGGCTTGATCAGCTTGCTGGCTTGTATACAATTTTTGGTTAACTTGTAGGCATTTTGGAAAGGCACCTCTGAAGAAACATGAAGGCACCCTGGTTAAAAAAAAGGCTTTTCTGGGCTAATAGACAAGGAATTCTCAAACAAAGAACACGGGGAAGCTAACCATTAAAATGCTAAATTTCTTTAAATAACATTTTGGGGGATGGCCTGCATCTGTCTGTGAAATATTCCATAAGTACTGTGTAACAAACTAATACAGAAAAATTACTATTTACAATGAAAAGGATTCTATTCAAATTGCTGGTAAATGACAGAAGCTTTGTTCCGTTTTTAAGCAAACGCCCAGGGATTTCCTGCATACATATCAAACCCTTGTCTTATATGAGGGTCTGATATAGTTGTTAATAGAAGAATCCACACAAAAAATTACTAGGGTTTCTCCTGAATGTACATACCAAACCCTTACCCTCAATGAAAGTTTGATATGGATGTCAAGGGGAAACCACAAAACA
Source organism: Staurois parvus (assembly GCF_062004578.1). Classification (NCBI taxonomy): domain Eukaryota; kingdom Metazoa; phylum Chordata; class Amphibia; order Anura; family Ranidae; genus Staurois; species Staurois parvus. Next base: position 3,682,797 of record NW_028318390.1, on the reverse strand, counting down.
ACAAAAGCAAAGTATGAAGTTCATCCAAATTCCATACCACACACTTATCTTAGCATATAGCCCGGAAGGCTGGGAAACAGGGAAAGACCATGCAGCCCCTGATCCTGAACCATACCAGACCACATGCCCTCAACACCGGGAGGGTATGTGTTGCTTGGCTATTTTTTTCTTTTTAAATAGCTTAGATATTTGTTACATTTTTAGATTTTAAGACCATGTGCTGTTTCAGAAGCTAAAGCCTGTCCTAGTGATATGCAAATGAACCATTAGGACTGGTTTATGAGCTCGGCAGAGGAAGTCAGACTAGAGAGGAAATTATGTAACAGGAGGTTAGGGGGAGGAGAGGACTTTTTTGAACAGGCATGTGGCTCAGACAAAAGAAGTTGTTCTGGACTTTAGAGAGGAAGAAGTTGTTCTGCGAGACAAAGGAAAAACACACTTGTTCAGAAGACAGATGAGGAATCAGTTGGACTCTGAAGTAAGATTACATCAATGGAAAGCCCAAGTCAATTAACTGTTTTAGTGTATGCCTATCACATAGTCAGCTTGTGCATATTGTAGGCTTATTGTGCTATGATGTGTGTATCCTGACGCTGTATGTGCACACTTTTTCCTGTTTAGTAAAGCAAATAATACACTACAGAGGTCTAAGCTTCCTTGACTTTTATCACAGTAACCTTAAAGACAAAGCAAAACAAGGTACCTTGCCAGAGGAAACCCCCCTGGCAAAACACCTTGCCCCTATGTTGATCAGGATAGAGGCTTCTTGCCGACAACTCTGTATCAGCAGTTGTGGGGATGTTAAGGCAGGGAGCTTAGAATCTGGGAATTCCCTTTAAAAACATTTAAAGGACTTTAAGTCCTTTAGTTAAAAATAAATATACACTATATTGCCAAAAATATTGGGACACCTGCCTTAAGGCCTCCATCAATCAATATATAATATACCACCCCCATTGTGTTTAGTTGGCTAGTGGGCATGGAGGAGGGGGGAAGGGAGGGTCATTCAACACAGTGTATATGCCCACATGGGTGACTCTATAGTCGCATGGGCTGCACAGATGTGATAGGGAGGAAATGATCAACATAGAAACTCATTGAAAACTGAGCATGTGCAGTAGCTGCCAACACTGCTCTGCAAAATTCCCAACTGCATTGGGGACATGGACAGAAGGGGAAATAGAGAACAGCAGGATTAATTATGTTTTAAAGAGAATACAGAAAATAAATCACATAGTGAATGAGTGAGTATGAACAGCATGTAATACGGCATTAACTGATAGTTTTTAAGATGTGGGCTTGAGGTGATTGTAGCCCTATTAGTGCATTTGCGACAGAAACAATTGAGTACTGTCCCTGATACTTTTTTATTTGCACTAACATACAATTTTGAGGACAAGCTTTCGGGGTATGTCCCCTTCTTCAAGGTCCAAGCAGTACTATACAAATACAAATCACAAAGTTTCAGCAGAATGTTAGAAGGGGTGAAAAAAAAAAAAAGAGGCTAGAGATAAGAGACAGCAAAAGCGAGGGGGGATGGGGGGGGGAATACTACACTCACACAGAGGGAGTCAAGCTTGAGCTGATAGTCATAAAACTGTTGGATAATGATTGAGGAATTCCAAGTCCAAATTAAGGCCGTTATCTCTTGTGTCAAATAGAATTATCATTCTTTGTTTAAAAGTTTTTCTTTCCTGAATGGATTTGACATTTCCTTTAAGAACTAAATTATTGAGGTCTCCCATTGTGTGGCCTGGTTGTGCGAAATGGTGTCCCACAGGTGTGCAGAGGTCATTTGGTTGCACAGTTTGCAACGTTTTAGGTGACACCCCCGTTTTCTTTGTGGCAGGCCAAAACTTCTTGGACATGTTTGGGATGTTGAGAACTTGGGTTGTGCAAAGTTTCAAGTCAATTGATTGAGATTTAGGCAGTTTATTACACGTTAAGCTACATTAAGTCATTTTCACATTAAATGTTTTAGTCTGTCCCCTATTTAGTTTGCCAAACTCCTAACATGCAGAATTCAGATCAAACATGGATTCAGTCCAAAACTCTTCCCCACTGTCAGCCCTGTTATTTGAAGCATACTTAGTAGCAGTCTAGAAAATTGGGGGATAACTTTGCATATTCTTTAAAAAATGTAATTAAAATAATAATTTCTTTGGGGGAAGTGGGAATTTAGATTAGAACATGATGAACATGGATGCTTACAGTCCAACCCTGGTCATAACATTTATTTTATTTAAAACAGAGTGAGAGGGAACCATAACCTCTGTCATCTTTTTATTACTGTTTGTTTCTCCTTTTAGGTCTCTGATGAAAGTCTCCTCTTTTCTTGTCTATCTGAACGCCATTAGACAGAATAGGAAGTGACAGTAATGCCTCCTCCCAATAGGGATAAAGGTAGAAATTACACACATTTTCTAGTATACTGCAGTGCAGGAGGTGTATTGTCTGTCAGGGTTTATTTCTCTCTGTATTACCATGATGGAGATTCCTCCTCACTGCCTGTCCAAGTAATTGCTTTATTCTTTATTAGAATACAGGAAAATTAAAAGGGACATTTTTCTTTCTTTACTATGGACTTATAAGTGAAAATAAAATATTGATAAAACATTTTCTTTTTTTTTAGCCAGGTACATATTAAAAGTTGCATGAATAGTATTCAGTAGTACACATGGTATGAATTGTATTAATAGTATTCTGTCTTATACATAGCCACCAGGAAGAGAGTTAGGCTTTTTTTCATTTAATTTCTTATCTTATCTTTACGAATATCTGAAAAAAGACTCCTATTTATACAGTGGGGATCGAAAGTTTGGGCACCCCAGCTAAAAATTTGTATTAATGTGCATAAAGAAGCCAAGGAAAGATGGAAAAATCTCCAAAATGCATCAAATTACAGATTAGACATTCTTATGTCAACAAAAGTTAGATTTTATTTCCATCATTTACACTTTCAAAATAACAGAAAACAAAAAAATGGCTTCTGCAAAAGTTTGGGCACCCTGCAGAGTTAATATCTTGTACTGCCCCCTTTGCCAAGCTGAGACCTGCCAGTGTCATGGATTGTTCTCAATCATCATCTGGGAAGACCAGGTGATGTCAATTTCAAAGGTTTTAAATGCCCAGACTCATCTGACCTTGCTCCAACAATCAGCACCATTGGTTCTTCTAAGCAGTTGTCTAGAAAACTGAAACTGAAAATAGTATCATAGACTTGTATGAAAATGAAAGTCCCGTTTGAGGAAAACAGAACCCTGAAAATTCAAATCCCATTTGAAGCAAACAAAACCTTATTTGATGTAGAAGTGAATGATTCATAACAGTGTCTGGTCACTGATTCGAAGGCTTAGTTCACAGTCTTAAGAAAGCTATATGTGGATTGGCCAAATTTCAATGTATGTATGGGCACCCTGATTGTGCACAAGTCGATCTATCAATTGACATGTGTACAACCAGCCTGTTGGGTTTTTCCTGAACAATTAGTGATGCTGCCTTTAACGCTAATCATTGTGTTCTGCCAGCAGGGAAGACTCCCCGCCAGCAGAGCCAAAGCACTGTTGATGGTGGAATCAAGTTATTTTCTTTCCTTCTACTCATGGTGGAAGGAAAGAAAATTACACAAGCTATGGCCTGCCTCAATCAAGTAAATAAAAAAGAGGGTATACTTACAAGCTGTCCCTTACCTCTTCTTTGGTAGTCCCCTGCTGGCACTATCCACTCCTCTCTTCCAAGTGCCCTCATAGCAAGCTGCGTATTATGGGGGCTCCCATGCGGGTGCATTCATGAGTCAGACTGTGTACATCTATGGCAACAAAATTGTCTGCTGTCACCTATATTTGACCCCCTGGGTCTCCATGCAATGTTCAGAAAGTAGAAAGAAAGTGGAATACTGCAGAAACTTTATCCTCCAAAGACCATGCAAACAAGCACACTGAGAGGAATGGCAGTGGGAGTCCATTTCTGCAGCATCCTCTTCACCATCCACTTCCTCTGGAAGAAGCTTGGTTAAAGCAAGGCCTCACATGACAGATACACAGCCAGGACATGCTGAAGTGATCCCAGACAAAACAGAGTGTATTGATTCTATTAAAATGAACTCTCAGCCAACGTTATAATTGATATTACTTTGAAGGATATGCTAGCATCTTTATTGAGTTCATGCACATGGTCTCTTTAATGCAACAATTTAAAGTGGTATTAAAACCAAAACCAAAAATGTAATATAATGGTGTCTGCATTCTTTCTTTTAAGCTTTTTCCTTTATTTTCATCTGATGATCTGGCCAGTAACACACTACCTGCCTTAAGGTGGCTTCTCTATTTTGCTTTGAGGAGCAAAGGAGTCAACCTTGGACAGCAGCACTGTCTGAGAGGATAGTGTTGGATGGACTAGTGGATTTAGATGGACTTTAAATCCAACAAATACTTTTTAAGCAGTCACAGAATCAGCTTCAGAATCAGCTTCGGGTTCAGAATCAGGTTATAATAAAAGCTGAAGATTGTTAGTACCCAGGGGTGGACTGAAAACTCATGGGGCCCCCAGGCAATAAGAGATAATGGGGCCCCCTGTGTCTCCGCCTACACGAAAGCCAAAGCCACACCCACTGTAAGGGAATTCCCGTAAGACGGCTGGTGAATAGACGTGCTCATGTGCACAGAAATGCACGATCGTGCACACGCACATGCACATGCACGGTGAAGATTGGCGGCAGATGGACTATTTAAAAGGTGCTTCTACCTGTGCTGAGTGCTGACTGGTCTTCAGCTGATCCCTGTTTCCTGCTCTTTCCTGTGTGTGATTTCCTTGTTGCTGACCCGGCTTGTTCCTGACCTGACTCTGATTCCTCTCCTGCTTGATACTGGTTCCTGACTTCGGCTCTGCTCCTGACTTTGGCTTGTTTATGATTTTGTACCTCGCTGTCCGCCCGTTGATGACCCCGGCTATTCCTTTGACACTGCTCCTGTCTCCTATCCCTGCTTCCTGCCTTGCTCCAGTTCACATCGCTGGAGAGGAGGCTTAGGTGAGTATTAGGGGGGCTGGGGGACCTGCTGCACACAGAAAGTTTTTTTACCTTCATGCATAGAATGCATGAAGGTAAAAAACCTTCAGCCTTTAGAACCACTTTAAAGCTTGTATACCCAATGTATCTATCCATAATTGGAGTCAGAACAATATAAGCCTCATACAAGATCTTTATGAGATCTTGTATGGGGCTTGCCCTCAATATAATTTATTATTCACAAAAACAGTACCCTTTGAGAGGGTTCAATGCAATATATACCCCCCAACAATGGACCAGTGCTTTTTGGTCAGTACTTTCAGCTACTAGCTGTGTGAATCACGGAGAATTAATAGAGATAACATAGAGATGGTACATAACCCTTTATTGTCTAGCTATGTTCTCCGACCAAAGCCCTTTCTGTTGGAGAGGCTGTGGAAACTTAGGCAACCTAATGCATATGTTCTGGTTCCTTAAAAACATTGGTGGTTACTGATACACAGTCTTTCAGTTAATCTCTGAAATATCAGGGATTGTAAACACACCTAATCTCACTTTAGCCATTTTGAATTTAGACGTAGACAAATTATCACCCTGTTTCTGAGTCTTAGTCACACATATTCTTGTGAAACTCAAAAAAGATTTTAAAATTCTAAAAAATCAGCACACTTAGGCTCCATGCATACTGGGCATTTTAATAACTCTAGTAACGTTAGCTGTGTAAAGTCACATTAAAAACATGAGTTTTCAGCTTTTTTTTGCATTTTTGCATGTGTTTAGCAGCGTTTTGCCGCGATTAGCGGCATTTTCCTGCGATTGCGGGTTTTTTTGCCAAAAAAAAATTGGGTCAAAAAAAGTCCAGAAATGCTGGTTTGTGGCGTTTTACCATGTTTTTCAGTGTTTTTCAGCATTAGAGCGTTTTTACAGCTAAAAAAACTCCTCTAGAAACCCAGTAGTCCTGGGTTTTTTTCCAGCCAAAAAATGTTGATTACAGTCTATGTGTGCATGGATACATAGGATAAAATGCTGGGTGGTTTACTGGTTGTAGAAAAAAACTTCAAAAGCCAAAAACATGTAAAAAACATCAAGTGTGCATGAGGACTAATGCTCTGAATACAAGGCCTAAAACATAAGTACTTTGAAACAGGCGTGTTAACAAATATTGGTTGGTTTACAACAATCCCAAATGACAACAAAATATAAGTGCTAACAACCATAAACTATATGTGTTCAAATCATAATGAATTAACTTGCGTCTATATTATTATATAACACTGAATATAAAGAGCCAGGTGTGGTGCCACAGGTAAAACTTGAAAACACTGAGTGCCTCTAAGTGAAGCAAATACTCTTACTGAAACTGTAGGATCTCTGAATTAAAAGAGATCTAGGACCACCTGTCTGGCACAGAGCCTTGCATTCTGTAATATCCAGCAAAATCAGCTTGAGCTTACAAACACATGTAATAGAAGAGGAACACAGAGCAATTTGGGGACATTGTCAGTGGCATAGAGTGGGTTGTCAGCGCCGGGGCAAGGCAAGGCAAGGCAAGTCATTTGCACCCCCTAACTTGTAGACTTTTAGCACTCCTTAGGGTCATAGTTTCGGGGAGGTGGAGGTGGAGTGGACAGTGCCCAGGCTTCTCAACTTTTAGGATCACCTCCTTTCTTGTCTTCTTCAGCACCTGTACCACCTGGTCATGGGTGGCCTTCTGGAAGGGGGTTGGGGTAGAGGTAGGTAGGTTGGGGGGATAGGTGGGTAGGTAGAGGGGTGGAAAGGTAGAGGTAGGTAGGTGAGAGGAGTAGGTACCTAGGCTCCTCACATTCCAGGGTCACCTCCTTCCCCACTTTCTTCAACACCTGCACTGCCTGATCATGGGTGGCTGTTGGGAGGGGGAAGGTAGATGGTAGAGAGAAGTATGTAGGTAGGTGGGGTGTGGTAGAGGTAGGGAGGTGGGTGGGGGAGATAGGTGGAGGTAGAGGTATGTAGGTTGGGGAATAGTGGGAGGTAGGCGGGTGGGTGTAGGCAGGGAGGAGGTACATAGGTGGGGGGTGGTAGAGGTAGGTAGTAAGAGTAAGCTCCTGGGCTCCACACCAGAATCACCTCCTTTCTCGCGTCCTTCAGCAGCTGCACTGAATGTTCATAGGTGGCGCTCCTCAGGACTCCAAGGGCCTGGAGTGGGAGACTCGAGTCCGCACCGCCATGGTGTCACTGACAACCACATAGCGTATAATTTCCTGCTGTGCTCCACCCATGTCAGCTCCACTCCTCTCCTAACCCATCCCTACTACTTCCCCACTGCCCCGCATCTCCCGTAACCTGCCCTTCACAGTTCTGCCCCTCTCCTCCTTTAACCCACCCTCACAGCTCCGCCCCTCGCCACACCAGGGAACATACACATATGTGGCACAATGTCTCATAATAAGAGGAAAGGCATCTGCTCCGAGACACCTGGAGCTGCGTTCCTCTCAAGAGGTTGTAGGGTTGATAGCTAGGTATTCATCGAACTTAGCACACTCGGGACAGTGGGGATGGTGGTACTAATTTCTGCTCCCTTCTAAATGTTGCACCCAGGGTGACCATACCAGCTGCCAACATCCATGCTACACCACTGGATATTGTCACTAATATTTGCACATAAATTGGGTTATTTATGTTTTTCATTAACAATACTGGCACAAGTTAATTCAATATGATTTGAGCACATATAGTTTATGACTATTAGCACTTATATTTTATCACTCTTTGATATTGTTGTTAATCAACCAAGTTTCATTAGCACACCTGTTTCACAGTACAGATATTCTTCTAGCTGCAAGACTAAATACCACTAGACACTGGAAAAAAAAACACCTTGCTCCTATCCTACATGAGATTATAGAATTATTTTAATCTTATTATTTTTATAAAGGATGTTAGCCCTGAGAAATGATAACATTTTTATGATTGAGCATTTCTGGAAACCATGGACCACTTGAATTGGCACCAAATAACAACAGTAGTGTACTACTATATTTATGTATATGTATATTTAAATATATATTTATGTTAATAAAACATAACTCTTACTAGCTTATTTTATTGCCTCTGTTAAGTACTGCACATACCTTGTTTCCTTGTTCTTTTTTTTTTTTTTTTCCATATATAATAAATTTTTCATCATTATTCTCATACAAAAACCATTTCCAAATGATTAACTACATTTCTTACTATCTTTATTCCCATTACCTCCCCCCTATCTAATTTCCCCTCCTCCCCAAATAAAACCTCCCTCCCCCCATATAAACCCACCCACTCTGCATTGTTCTATTACCTCTTTTCCCAACTAGAATATAGAATATATAAATACTTCCATCTCTCTCACACTGCTACTTCATATATTTCACCATAAATTCTTCCCATTTTCTCCACTTCTTAGAGAATAACCCCATCTTGTCTTCTTGCATATAATACAATTTCTCCATCCTACATATCTGATTCGTTCGCTCCACCCAATCCTCTATCTTCGGCACCTCTGGTCTATGCCAGAACTTAGGTATCAGACCCTTCACCGCATTCAGATAGCACCATATACCCGAGTCCTTGTATTTATTTACTGATAGCTCTGTACTATGTAGTAGACACACTTCTGGGTCCAGTCCTATCTTTATCCCAGAGATATTCTCTATTAGTTGAACCATTATCTCCCAGAAACCTTGGATCTTCGGGCACTCCCACCATATATGATATAGCGTGCCTATCTTTCCACATCCCCTCCAGCACTCTAGTGTATTTTCCCCACATATCTTATACTCAACCTTCGGTGTAATGTGCCATCTCGTTAAACACTTATAATTTACCTCCACCTCTCTCATACTTATATTCTCGTGTATTAGTCTATATATTTTCCTTTTTTTATCTTCATCTATCTATATTCCCAAATCTCTTTCCCATTTTACTATATACATTGACTTTGTGTATGTGTCTAACTCTGACAAAGTGTTTTAATTGGTGATATCTCCACTCATCTATTTTAATGAAGAGTTCCCTTTTATCTTTTTTCAAATCCTTAAGTGTTCTCAATTCCTGTCCTTCCATAGTATCTCTCAATTGGATATCCTCTTTTTTAAACCATTTTCCTGTGCTCTCCTCCATACCTGGAGGAAAATAATCTGTGTTCCTCAGTGGTATTAATCGTGAATTAAAATCCCATTTCATAAGTTTATGCAATTTATCCCAAACCTTTAAAACATTTAATGTAAAAACACTCGTGGTATCTTTTAACCCTCTATATTGTGCTGGTGCCCATATAATTCTACTCAAGGTAACTCCACTTAATTGATTCTTAATCTTAACCCACCTTTTCCCCTCTGAATTATGTGTCCAATCATAAATTCTCGCTAGAACTGCTGCTCTATAATACCTCTTGATGTCTGGCACTCCCAAACCTCCCTTCTCCTTTTTTCTACTTAACAAGTCATATGATATTCTAGGTTTTTTATTTTTCCATATGTATTTTGTTAACATCCTTTTTATTACTTTAAAAAAAACCTCCGGCATTTTGACTGGAATCATCTGGAATTTATATAGAATTTTTGGTACAATTATCATTTTTATCAAGTTTATACGGCCTATCCAAGACGCATTACCTCCTCCCAATCTCCTTAGTTCCTCCTTGATCTCATTTAAGAGTGGGATATAGTTTAATTTATACAGGTTCGTATATGAAGCAGAAAGTTTAACCCCCAAATACTTTATCTCTCTATTTTTCCATATAAAAGGGAATTCTTTTTGTATTTTTTCTTTTTCACTATTTGGAAGGTTTACATTTAGGATCTCAGTTTTTGTTGGATTGATTTTCAAGTTTGATAACTCCCCATAATCCTTTAAGCTCTTCATTAGATTTGGGAGTGTTATCCTAGGATTTCCCACATAGAACAACAGGTCATCCGCAAAGGCAGCCACTTTATGTTCAACTCCTCCTATCTGCACTCCTTTTATATCTATATTCTTCCTATTAGTTGCCAATAAAGGTTCCAACGCCAATACATACAACAATGGGGACAGTGGACATCCCAGTCTAGTTCCATTTGACATCCCAATAGGCTCCGACCTCTCTCCATTAACCATGACAACCGCTGAGGGCTCTCTATACAACTTTCCTAACCACTCTCTTATTCTAACTCCCATTCCTAGAGTCTCCAGGGTATCCATCATAAAGCCCCAATCTACTCTATCGAATGCCTTTTCAGCATCGATTGAAAGCACCACTACCGGGGTTTTCCCCTTCCTGGCTTTCTGGATAAGCAACAGAGTTCTCAGCCCATTATCTCTATCCTCCCTCCCTGGAAAAAATCCTACCTGATCCCCCTGGATCCATTCTGGCATAAAATATTTTAGCCTATTTGCTAGGACCTTTGCATATAGCTTAGTGTCTATGTTCAAAAGTGATATCGGTCTATAGCTAGAGCACTGAGAAACATCCTTCCCTTCCTTTTGTATCAGCACCACATGGGCCTGTAAAGATTCCCGTCTCAACTCCATCTCTCCTCCCAGGGCATTCATATATTTCTTCAATTTGGGTATTAACAAGTCACTGTATTTTTTATAGTACCTCACTGTATAACCATCTGGGCGTGGACTTTTCCTCGTCATAGTACTTTTTAATGCTCTTATTATTTCCTCCTGCGTAATTTCCAAATCAAGGGAATTCAGTTGGTCTTCACTTAGCTTCGTTTTTTTTTAAATATTCCCATCTTTTCTCTCTTCTCTCATTTCCGCTTATATTTACTGGATCTTGGGAAGCAATATTATACAGCTTACTATAGTATTCTTTAAACACCTTAATGATCTCTTTAGTAGAATAAACCATTTCCCCCTTGGGGTTTTTTATTTTCTCTATATAGTTCCTATTTTTCTTTTCCCTCAAGGCTCTCATTAAATATTTTTCTGTTTATCTATACCTCTCGCTTGCAACTTTGTTAAAAACTCTTCTCTTCTCCTCCTCCATCAGTAGCTCTAGTTCTTCTTTCTTTTTTATTACCTTCTGTCTTATCTCTTCTGATCTTTTACTTTTATGTACAGTGGGGCAAAAAAGCATTTAGTCAGCCACCAATTGTGCAAGTTCTCCCACTTAAAAAGATGAGAGAGGCCTGTAATTGGCATCATAGGTAGACCTCAACTATGACAGACAAAATGAGAAAAAAAAATCCAGACAATCACATTGGCTGATTTGGAAAGAATTTATTTGCAAATTATGGTGGAAAATAAGTATTTGGTCAATATGAAAAGTTCATCTCAATACTTTGTTATATATCCTTTGTTGGCAATGACAGAGGTCAAATGTTTCCTGTAAGTCTTCACAAGGTTGCCACACACTGTTGCTGGTATGTTGGCCCATTCCTCCATGCAGATCTCCTCTAGATCAGTGATGTTTTGGGGCTGTCGCTGGGCAACACGGACTTTCAACTCCCTCCAAAGGTTTTCTATGGGGTTGAGATCTGGAGACTGGCTAGGCCACTCCAGGACCTTGAAATGCTTCTTACGAAGCCACTCCTTCGTTGCCCGGGCGGTATGTTTGGGATCATTGTCATGTTGGAAGACCCAGCCACCTTTCATCTTCAATGCCCTTGCTGATGGAAGGAGGTTTGCACTCAAAATCTCACGATACATGGCCCCATTCATTCTGTCCTGTACATGGATCAGTCGTCCTGGTCCCTTTGCAGAGAAACAGCCCCAAAGCATGATGTTGCCACTCCCATGCTTCACAGTAGGCAAGGTGTTCTTTGGATGCAACTCAGCATTCTCTCTCCTCCAAACACGACGAGTTGTGTTTCTACCAAACAGTTCTATTTTGTTTTCATCTGACCATATGACATTCTCCCAATCCTCTTCTGGATCATCCAAATGCTCTATAGCAAACTTCAGATGGGCCCGGACATGTACTGGCTTAAACAGGGGGAAACGTCTGGCACTGCAGGATCTGAGTCCCTGGTGGCGTAGTGTGTTACTGATGGTAGCCTTTGTTACGTTGGTCCCAGATCTCTGCAGGTCATTCACTAGGTCCCCCCGTGTGGTCCTGGGATTTTTGCTCACCGTTCTTGTGATCATTTTGACCCCATGGGGTGAGATCTTGCGTGGAGCCCCAGATCGAGGGAGATTATCAGTGGTCTTGTATGTCTTCCATTTTCTAATTATTGCTCCCTCAGTTGATTTGTTCACACCAAGCTGCTTGCCTATTGCAGATTCAGTCTTCCCAGCCTGGTGCAGGTCTACAATTTTGTTTCTGGTGTCCTTCGACAGCTCTTTGGTCTTCACCATAGTGGAGTTTGGAGTGTGACTGTTTGAGGTTGTGGACAGGTGTCTTTTATACTAATAACAAGTTCAAACAGGTGCCATTGATACAGGTAATGAGTGCAGGACAGAGGAGCCTCTTAAAGAAGAAGATACAGGTCTGTGAGAGCCAGAAATCTTGCTTGTTTGTAGATGACCAAATACTTATTTTCCACCATAATTTGCAAATAAATTTTTTCCAAATCAGCCAACGTGATTGTCTGGATTTTTTTTCTCATTTTGTCTCTCATAGTTGAGGTCTACGTATGATGCCAATTACAGGCCTCTCTCATCTTTTTAAGTGGGAGAACTTGCACAATTGGTGGCTGACTAAATACTTTTTTGCCCCACTGTATCTGCTCCAAGTAAAATATTTCTTTTAGCAGCCCAGTAAGTTTTTCTCTTCTTTCCCTTTTCTTTCTTGCCCCGGACGCAATCAATATACCCCTTATATAGGCCTTATGGGACTCCCACACTGTAGCCACTGACACCTCCCCTGTCTCATTCTCTTGAAAAAATCTTTCAATCCCTTCTCTAATTTTCTGATCCACCTCCTGATCCAGGAGGAGAGCCTCGTTCAACTTCCAACCTATCCCACCTGTCGATCGTCTTCCCCACCTCACTTTCAGTGTAACAGGGGCATGATCTGAAAGGGACATCGCCTCTATTTCTGTTTTATCCACCATTTCTATAAGTTGATGATCTACCAATATATAATCCAATCTGGAATACATCTCGTGTGCTTTGGAGAAGAAGATATAGTCTCTCTCTTTTCCATGAATCACTCTCCAAATATCCACCAGTTGACACTCATGTATCACCCTCTTCAGGATTCTCAGAGCTCTACCTCCCTCTCATTGCACAGAAGAGGTTGTATCCATTTGTGGGTCCATACAAAAATTCAAATCCCCTGCCACTATCAAGCGTCCCTTCTTAAAGGCCATCAGTTTTCTCAAGGCTCCCTTCAGATAAGCTTCTGGTCTTTTATTTGGGCAATAGATATTCACAATTGTACATTCTTGCTCTTGTAGTCTACCCTTCAAAAACAAAAATATCCCCTCAGGATCTACCTCTCTCTCTTCTATCTCCAGCCTTACATTTTTTGCAAACCCTATTGCTACTCCCTTAGCTCTCTTGATTGGGGAATCCGCATAAAACCATGTTGGGTAATTTCTAGAGTACAACTTTATTTTGACTTTTTTTTTTTTTTTATAAATATTTATTAATTTTCCAATTCATATACAAAACATTTCAACATTTCTATTAAAATAATTATCACAAACGTTTTCTCTTACATAAATTATCCCTGTATATGACTTTCTTTTCTTACCCTCCCCCCTATTCCCCCCCTCCTCCATCTCCTCCAACCCCTCCCATGCTCAACATTCTCTTTACTCTCGTTAACTCCATTTTATTCTATTGTTTCAGAAACAATTGAGTACTGTCCGTGATACTTTTTTTATATGTTAGTGCAAATAAAAAAAGTATCACGGACAGTACTCAATTGTTTCTGTCGCAAATGCACTAATATGGCTACAATCACCTCATTCTATTGTTTCTAAATCCCAGTTCTAAGCCAGCTTCCAGGAATAGTATCTCTTCATATATTTCACCTTTTCTCTGTATTCTTCCCAGCCTTTCCATTTTTTTTATATAACTCCAGCTTGTCCTCGTGCGTATAATACAATCTTTCTGTCCCAGAGATCTGGTTTACTCTGACCATCCAATCCTCCTCAGTTGGCACCTCTCTTTTCTTCCAGAACCTGGGTATCAGACTCTTTGCTGCGGTCAAGTAATGCCATATCCCCGAACTCTTATATGTTTTCACTGAGAGTTCTGAGATATGGAGGAGACATAATTCTGGATCTAATCCTATATTAATTTTAGTGATTATCCCTATCAAATGAACTATCCTCCGCCAGAACACCTGTATTTCTGGACACTCCCACCAGACATGATACCACGTGCCCTCCTCTCCACAACCTCTCCAACACATCCGTGATATTTCTATGTTCATCATGTGCTCCACGTTGGGGGTAATATGCCATCTATTCAAACACTTAAAATTTATTTCTACTTCCCTCATACTAATATTTTCGTGAATTAATGTGAACATTTTCCTCTGCTCCTCCTCCTCTATTTTTCTCACCATGTCTCTTTCCCATTTCTCTATGTGCGTTAATTTTGTGTCTGTGTCAAATTCCATTAATATCTTGTGTATTTTTGCCAATCCGTGTCTACCATTTCCTCATGACTCAAATATTCTCTTAAATGGATTCCAATCTTTTCTAGTTCTTATAGGCTTTGGAAGGCTTTCAAAAAAGTACTTCAGTTGGTAATATCTTAGTCTATCCATCTTATTAAAGACTTCACCCTTTTTTTCCTCCATGTCCCTATATGACCCTATTTCCTCTCCTACCATTATATCTCTCAATTGCGCCTCCTGTTTTATAATCCATTTCCCTGCTATACTCTCCTTACCCGGGGTGAAAAATTTTGTGTTTCTAAGTGGTATTAATTGTGAGTTAAAAACCCACCCCTTTTGTCTGTGTAGTAAATCCCATTCTTTTAAAACATTAAGAGTGTACGTGCTTGTGCTCTCCTCTAATTCCCTATATTGTGAAGGTACCCAAGTACTTTTACTTAAACTTATTCCACTCAGTGCTGTCTCTATTTTAACCCAGCTTTTCTCTGGATTATGAATCCAGTCAAAGATTCTCGCAATTATCCCCGCTTTGTAATATCTCCTAAAGTCTGGTACCCCCAATCCTCCTCTTTCTTTACTTCTAGTCAACGTTTCATAACCTATTCTAGGTTTTTTATTCCTCCATATACATTTTATTATCATTTTCCTAAGTTCTTTAAAGTATGCCTCTGGGAGTTTGATTGGGATCATTTGAAATCTGTATAATACTTTGGGGACAATTACCATCTTTATCAAGTTTATACGACCTATCCATGATGGATTTCCATTTCCTACTCTCCTCAGCTCCTCCTTAATCTCATTTAATAATGTTATATAATTTGCTTTATATAGGTTCTTCATTGAGGCTGATAGTTTTATTCCTAGATATTTTAGTTCTTTATCTCTCCAAAGGAAGGGGAATTCCTCTTGTAATTTTTCTTTTTCGCTATTTTTGAGGTTTATGTTTAAGATTTCAGTCTTTGTCGGGTTAATTTTCAGATTCGACAGATCTCCGTGCTCCCTCAATGCTTTCATTAAATTTGGAAGTGCTGTGCTAGGGTTTCCAACATAAAACATCAAATCATCCGCATATGCCACTACCTTATGTTCTCCATCTCCTATCTTTATTCCTTTTATGTCTATGTTCTTCCTAATCATGGACAGTAAGGGCTCCAGTGATAACACGTATAGCAATGGAGACAATGGACATCCCTGTCTTGTGCCATTTGACATCTTAAAATACTCTGATCTTCCTCCATTTACCATTATGGTAGCGGTAGGCCCTCTATATAATTCTCCAATCCACCTTCTCATTCTATCTCCTATTCCTAACGCTTCCAGAGTGTCCATCATAAAACCCCAACTTACTCTGTCAAATGCCTTCTCAGCATCTATCGACATCAGTATCATTGGAGTTTTCCCTTTTTTACCTTCCTGTATAAGCATCAATGATCTCAAAGCATTGTCTCTGCCCTCTCTTCCTGAGAAAAACCCCACCTGGTCTCTATGTATCCACTCCGGCATCAGCTTTTTCAGTCTATTTGCCAAAACCTTTGCATATATTTTAGTGTCAACATTCAGCAGTGCTATTGGCCGATAACTTGCGCATTGCGAGGGGTCTTTATCTTCCTTCTGTATCAATACTATATTAGCCTGTAAAGATTCTCCCCTTATCTCCATCCCATGCCCCAAAGCATTCATATAAATCTTCATTTTAGGTATTAACCACTTGCCTACCAGGCACTTATACCCCCTTCCTTACCAGGCCAATTTTCAGCTTTCAGCGCTGCCGCACTTTGATTGACAATTGCGCGGTCATGCAACATTGTACCCATATGAAATTTTGATCATTTTTTTCTCACAAATAGAGCTTTCTTTTGGTGGTATTTAATCGCCACTGGGCGCTTTACTTTTTGCGCTATAAATAAAAAAAGTGCAAAAAATTTGAAAAAAAAAGTTTCTTTGTTTCTATTATAAAATTTTTCAAACAGGTATATTTTCTCCTTCACTGATGTGCGTTGATGAGGCAGCACTGATGGGCGGCACTGATGGGCACTGATAGGCAGCACTAAAGGGCACTGATAGGCAGTACTGAGGTGGCACGGATAGGCGGCACTGATAGACAGCACTAATGAGGTGTCACGGATAGGCGGCACTAATATGCAGCACTGATAGGCGGCACTGATAGGTGACACTGATGATGGGTACTGATAGACGGCACTGACTGGCATCACTGCTGGGCACTGACTGGCGGCACTGACTGGCACAACCCCTGGGCACTGACTGGCGGCACTGACTGGCAGCACTGCTGGGCTGTACTGGTGGGTGGCACTGGTGGGCAGCACTGGTGGGTGGGCACAGGTGGGTGGCACTGGTGGGCACAGGTGGGTGGGCACAGGTGGATGGCACTGCTGGGCACAGGTGGGTGGCACTTCTGGGCACAGGTGTGTGACACTGCAGAGTGGCACAGGTGGGTGCACTGCTGGGCACAGGTGGGTGCACTGCTGGGCACAGGTGGGTGATCTGCTGGGCACAGGTGGGCAGAGCTAGTGGGCGCACTGCTGGGCACAGGTGGGCGGAACTTGCGGGTGGCACTGCTGAGCACCGATCATCAGGGCACTGATCATCAGTGCCCTGATGATCGGTGCCAATCCCCGCTCTGACAACTGCCGGTTCTCGGCAGTACTTTCCTCACGATCTGACAGCGTGAGGAAAGTGCAGCCGAGAACCGGCACTTGCATTTCCCTCTGATCAGCGTGTCATTGGACACCGCTGATCACGTGGTAAAAGGCCGCTGTGATTGGCCTTTTACCACATCACGTGATCAGCTGTGTCCGTAGGACACAGCGATCACGGTGATCGCTGGGTGCGCGCCCCCTGGGGCGCGCAGGAGAGCGCGTTCTGGGAGGACGTCATATGACGTCCACTCAGAACTGGCCGGCCGCAGTGCAGCCGTCATTCGGCTATCTGCGGTCGGCAGGTAGTTAAAAGCTCATTATATTTTTTATAGTATTTAGCCGTATATCCATCCGGGCCCGGACTTTTCCCTCCCGCCATGCTTTTTAACGCTATTTTTATTTCCTCTGAAGATATTTCTGCCTCTAAAGAGTTCAGTTGTGTTTCTCTTAATTTCGGTAGGCCTGCATCCTCTAGATATGTCTTTCTTTTCTCCCTATTTACTATTTACGTTTTCTTAAATGTATCCTGAGGTATGATATTATACAGCTCATTATAATACTCTTTAAATATTCTAGCAATATCCTTGGTTGAGTGTACAAATTCCCCCTTAGGGTTTCTTATTTTCTCAATATAATTTCTATTTTTCTTCTTTCTTAAAGTTCTCATTAAATACTTTCCCGGCCTATCCCCCCATCTATACCTTTCACATGTTATTTTATTAAAGACTCTTCTTTTTTCCTCCTCTATTACATTCTCTAATTCTTCTTTCTTTTTTATTATCAGCTGCATTATCTCCTTAGATCTTTCCCTTTTATGCACCTGTTCATGATCATATATTTCATTTAATAATCTATTTATCTTTTCTTTCCTTTCTTTTTTCTTTTTTGCCCCCATTGCAATGAGTAGACCTCTAATGTAAGCTTTATGTGCTTCCCACACCGTTGCAACTGACACATCTTCTGTTTCATTCTCTTCAAAAAACCATTCTATTTCCCTCTGTATTCTTTGACCAATCTCTTCATCCATGAGAAGTGCCTCATTCAACCGCCACACATATCCTTCTCTCTCCTCTCTACCCCATCTTAACTTCATTGCAACTGGGGCATGATCCGACAGGGTACTTCCTCCTATTTTTACTTCTACCACCAACTCAATTGGTGTTCTGCTAATATGTAATCTAGTCTAGAATAAGTCTCATGTACATGCGAAAAGAAAGTATAATCTCTCCTTCATGTTCCTGATTCTCCAGATGTCCACTAATTGACACTCATGTATCAGTTTCTTTAACATTCTCAAGAGCTTGTTTTCCTCCCTCCTCACACAGGAAGTAGTATCCATCCGTGGGTCCATACAGATGTTAAAGTCCCCCGCTATTATCATACATCCCCTTTTAAAATCCATCAATCTCTTCAACACTTCTCTCATAAACCTCTCCGGCTTTTTATTTGGGCTGTATATGTTTGCTATTGTACACTCTATTCCCTGTAATTTACCTCTCAAAAATAAAAACCTTCCCTCCAGATCCGTTAATCTCTCCTCCACCTCAAACCTTACGTTCTTTGCAAAGCCATTAGCAACTCCCTTTGCTCTTTTAGTTGGTGAGTCCGCATAAAACCATGTTGGAAAATATCTAGTCCTCAATCTAACCTTCGAATCTATCTCTAAGTGTGTTTCCTGCAAAAATACCACTGAGGATTTTCTATGTTGGAGTTCTTTAAATAGCCTAAATCTCTTTCCTGGACAGCTTAACCCTTTTATATTGTAGGTTATATATTGGATTTCTTCCATCTTACTCTTTTCCTGCTAACTCCTTCTTCCTCCTTCCCTTCCTCTTTCTTATTCCTATTGAGCATTTTTGTCCCTCTACACTTTTCTCTCCCCTTAACCCTCCCCCCCTCTCCCAGTACTCCCCTCAATCCCATTCCTCCCCCACCCCTCCCACCCCCGCCCCCACCACCTCTCCCCTCCCTCCTCCCCCCTCTTTTTAGGCCTTCGTTTTGCCTTAACATCATTTGTGGAGATATCATCCACCTTTGACTTAATCCTTAGGGCTACGCTCCTCCCATGGACAGCCTCCCCTCCCTCTGAATCTCCCCATTGACCCTCTTTCTACTTATACTTCTAAAGAAAGAAAGGGAAGAAGTTAAGCCGGAGTAATGGAGGGAAAAAAGGCGCTGGATTGGGAGCAAGGAGGTTCAGAAAGAGAGAGAGAAAGAAGAAAAAAAAAAAAAACTCCCCTCTTCTCTCACTTCTCCTCTCCCTCCCCACCCTTCCTCCCCCCCTCCACCCGCCTCCACTCCTCCCCTCCTCCCCTCTTTTTAATCTATTTTCCCCAGATTCTTCTTCCCAGCCATTAATTTCAATTCTCTGCATTTCAAATCTATCGCAAAAGTTTCTCAAGTCCTCTGGGAACCTCAAATAGGCAAATAGGCTGTTATTCCGTTTTTCCATCCTATTAAACACTCCGGTACTCCCCATCTATATTGCACCTTCTGTTTTTTCATCAGCTCCAGCAAAGGCCTCAGAGTTCTCCTCCTCCGGAGAGTCTCCGATGACAAGTCCGCATAAATTTGGATATCCATTTTTCCATATTTTATTACTGGTTTTCCCTTAGTTTTCCTCCAAATTCTTTCCATTTGCTGCAGTTCATAAAATGTAACAAGTATGTCTCTCGACCTTTCCTTCTCATAGTTCCCCTGGAGTCTCCCGACTCTAGAGATTCCTTCTATATTAGTCCTTTCCATATCAGAGTTTCCCATTATGAAGTTCAGAATTTTGTAAATCTCCTCTTCCAATATTTCTCCTTTTAGACTTTCCGGTATCCCCCTTATCCTAATATTTCTCCTTCTTTCTCTATTCTCTTGGATTTCAACCTTGTACTGCAACTTTTCCTGAGCTTTTTCCATATTACTTATCTTCTTCTCTAATTCGGCAATAATCTGGGTCTGATTTTTAACTTTCTGCTCCGTTTCTTCCACTCTTAGCAACAACTGCCCCAGGTCATTCCGAATTTTTACCATTTCTTGCTTTATTGTTCTCTCCAGATCTTTAAACATTTCTGTCATTTCTTTTTTATTTGGGATTTGGAGCTCTTTTCCCGTCTCTGATATTTGTTGACTACTGATATCCAAGTCCATTAATTGTTTAGGGCTATTTTGCATACTTAGATCTAATTCTCCTTTGTCATTTCTACTCTGGGGCCTTTCCGGGGTCACGTTTCCCTGGGATGTGTACTTTTTAATTGTACCCGTTTGGGTCCCTTTTGGCCCGGTTCCTTTTCCACTTTTATTTTTCATTTCTTCTGTATCTTTTCTATTTCTCTAGAGATTTGTGTTAAGAAGAAGCCGTTTATATGATTTGCAAGTCCCAGCCCTGTCCATTCACTTTTATTTCCTACATACGTTCTTCTCTTTATTTATATTCTCTTCTCTGGGGGTCCCCCCTTTTCTCTTACGCTGATTCCCACTAACTCAATACAGATTTTATGTGTGTAGCCACAGCCAGACTCACTCACCCTCCTTGCACATTTCTTCTCGTGAGACGGCTCCAGGCTCCCTCCTCCAGTTTCTTTCAGCAGGTCAGCTCCTCTCCACCTCCTCTCAGGGGGACCCTCCAGGAGTTTCTTCCACTCTCTCCTGCCTTGGACCAGGCTGTTCTCCCCTGCCAGCACCACGACAGGGGTCTGGGATAGCTGGCCGATTCATCATTTCAGTGTCTCTCCTCCTCCCTGTCAGCCGCTGGCCGGCCTCCCGGCCGACTTCCTCGCCTCCCAGGGATGCACTGCGGCCGATCACGTGTCCTTGCCGCTCTTCCTCGTCTCCCAGCAACCAGGCTCACTGTTCCAGCCTCTCACCGCTGCTCTCCAGCTCCCAGGCTCTCCCTCCCGTGGGCCGTAGCTCCTCAAAGGGGGCCCACCAGGCCGAGGTGAGTCTCAGCTTTCTGGGGCTCCATGCATCTAGGGGGGATTTGGGGCCAAGGGGGGGGATCGGACGGAGGAGCCTCGTGCAAGAGCTCCTACCACGAGCTCCCCGCTGCCACCATTGTCAGGCTCCGCCCCCAGTCGGGATCCATCAAGAAACACTTTTAGTACCTGTAGGCCAAGAAGAACTTTATTTTGACTTAATCTCAAGGTGTGTCTCCTGCAAAAATACCACCGAAGCCTCTCTATGCTGTAGCTCCTTGAATAGTTTAAATCTCTTCCCAGGACAGTTCAATCCCTTTATGTTATATGTTATAAATCGTAGATCTTCCATATGTCTTATATCCCTGTTTTTTTTTCCCTTCCATCATGCAGAGTGTTGTCCCTAAAGCCCCTCCCACCCCCCCCCCCTCCCAATAGTCCCCTCGATCCCTTTCCTCCCCCTCCCCTCCAACCCCATCCCTCCCCACCACTCCTTCCCTCCCTCCGCCCTCTTTTTAGGCCTTCGATTTGCATAACAATCATTTGTGGAGATAATATCCACCTTTGATTTGATCCTTAGGGCTACACTCCTCCCATGGATAACTTCCCCTCTATCCGAACCCCCCATTGACCCCCATTCTACATATACTTCTCAGAAAAAAGGAATTAAGCTGGACGAGTGAGGGAAGAGTAGGGGAAGGAGGAGGGGCAAGGAAGGAGAGAAGAAAAAAAAAATCAAATCCTCTCTCCCCTTCCCTCCCCCCCCCCACCAGTTGCCATTTCTCCCCTCTTTTTAATCTAAATCCCCCGGATTCTTCTTACCAACCACTAATTTCAGTTCTTTGTAGTTCAAGTCTATCACAAAAGTTTCTCAAGTCCTCTGGGAACCTCAAACGGGCTGTTATTCCATTCTTCCATCCTATTAAGCACTCCGGTACCCCCCATCTATATTGCACCTTCTGTTTTTTCATCTGTTCCAACAAAGGCCTCAGAGCTCTCCTCCTCCGGAGAGTCTCCGATGACAGATCCGCATATATCTGGATATCCATTTCTCCATATTTTATTACTGGCTTTCCCTAAGTTTTCCTCCAGATTCTTTCCCTTTGCTGAAGTTCATAAAATTTAACCAGTATATGTCTCGGCCTGTCCTTTTCATAGTTCCCCTGGAGTTTCCCATTTCTAGAGATTCCTTCTATATTAGTCCTTTCCATATCAGAGTTTCCCGTTATAAAGTTCAGTATTTTGCAAACCGCCTCATCCAGTGTTTCTCCTTTTAGACTTTCCGATATCCGTCTTATCCTTATATTTCTCCTTCTTTCTCTATTCTCTTGGATTTCCGCCTTATACTGCAGTTTTTCCTGAACTTTTTCCATATTGATTATCTTCTTTTCTAATTCGGAAATAATCTGGGTCTGATTTTTAACTTTCTGCTCCGTTTCTTCCACTCTTAACAACATCTGCCCCACGTCATTCCGAATATTTACCATTTCTTGCTTTATTGTTCTCTCCAATTCTTTAAACATTTCTGTCATCTCTTTTTTATTTGGAATTTGTAGATCTTTTTCCAACTCTGATATTTGTTGACTACTGATATACAAATCCATTGACTGTCTAGGACTATTTTGCAGATTTAGATCTAATTCTCCTTTATCACTTCTATTCTGGGGCCTTTCTGGGGTCACGTTTCCCTGGGATGTATATTTTTTTATTGTACCCGTTTGGGTCCCTTTAGGCCCGGTTCCTTTTGCACTTTTGTTTTTCATTTCTTCTATATCTTTTATTTTTCTCTTATAGACTTGTGTTTAAGAAGAGGCAGTTAATATGATATGGAAGTCCCAGCCCTGTCCATTCACTTTTCTTTAAACTTTTTTCCTGCACATTACGTTCTTCTCCTTGTTTATATTCTCTCACTCTCTGTTTCCCCACCGACTCAATACAGATTTTATGTGTGAAGCCACAGCCAGACTCACTCACCCTCCTTGCGCTTTTCTTCTCGTGAGACGGCTCCAGGCTCCCTCCTCCAGTTCTTTCAGCAGGTCAGCTCCTCTCCACCTCCTCTCAGGGGGACCCTCCAGGACTTTCCTCCACTCTCTTCTTCTTTGGACCAGGCTGTTCTTCCCTGTCAGTGCCACGATAGGGCTCCAGGGTAGCTGGCCATCCGACGAATCGGTATCTCTCCTGCTCCCTGTCAGCCTCCGGCCGGCTTCCCTGCTTCCCAGGGATGCACCGCGGCTGGTCACGTGTTCCGGCCGCTCCTCCTCATCTCCCGGCAACCAGGCTCAGCGTCCCAGCCTCTCGACGCTGCTCTCCAGCTCCCCGACTCTCCCTCCCGCGGGCCGCTGCTCATCCGAGGAAGCCCGCCAGGCCGAGGTAAGTCTCAGCCTTCTGGAGCTCCATACATCTAGGGGGATTTGAGGCCAAAGGGGGGTCGGTCAGAGGAGCCTCGTGCGAGAGTTCCTACCACGAGCTCTCCGCCGCCGCCATAGTCGTTTCCTTGTTCTATGCTTGCAATATTTTTCTTCCAGGATACAGTATATCCAATATAACTAGTATGAGGTTAGTCTGATTGGATGTTCTGTGAAATTTACTGTCAATATCTATGCAATATACAAGACATGACTTACCACTTGCTGTGTTATATAAATATATACAGTACTCAACATAAATGAGTACACCCCAACAGATTTGTCAGACAATCTTTCCTTTCCTTTCAAAATCAACATTTTCTATGGGACACTTTACCACAAAATACTCCCACAAATGCGTGCCATTGATTGCAAACAAGATTTGTTAATTTGCATACATTTCAAAGTATTTTTCCTAAAAATTCATTGAAGACCATGTTGCAAAAATGAATACACCCCAATGGAAGTCTTAAGAGCAAAGCTAAATTTTAGACAGCAAAATCCTAATTAACAAGAATTCAACTACAGTTGAGTTAAATTATTTATTAAACAGGTGTCCAGCAGACAGCTGATTGTAAAAGGCTGTTACTTAACAAAGAAAATCCCTTCCCATTTCATGCTGTCAGGAATGACACCACATGTAAGAGAAATGTCACAAGAACTGAGAAAGGAAATCAAGAAGATCAGCAAAGCTTTACTTATCAGTCAGAATACTGTAGCAAAAGTGATACAAAAATTTAACAGAGATGGAACTGCAACTATCTCACAGAAACATCCAGGCCATCCACAGAAGTTAACACCTCAACAGGAGCATCTTCTGATGAGAAGGGTTGAAGAAAATCACCATGCAAGTTAACTGCAGTTTGCTAAAGAAGTAGAAAGCCAAACTGGGGTGTTTGTTTCCAATGAGACAATATGGCGTACACTGCAAAGGAATGGTATGCGTGGGTGTCGTCCATGGAGGCAGCCTCTCCTAAAGCCTATGCACAAAAAAGCCCACCTAGAATTTGCCAGGGTTGAAAAAAGAAGAAGACTACTGGGACTCTGAACTCTGGATTGATGAGATCAAGATAAATGTTTTTGGAACTGATGGCTCCAAAACTGCATGGAGTCAAAAATGTGTTCATTTTTGCATCAACTAATTTGAGTAAAACTGAAGATTTTTTTAATCTAAGATATATTATTAACCTTACTTTCATGTAATGAGCTAAAAAAATGTTCTATAAAACTCAATTTTGTAAAAATATTGGAAATTGTTCTTATGTTCATTTAGATACTAATATCTCACTTTTCAAAAGGGGTGTACTCATTTTTGCTGAGCACTGTATATAAATACATACTCACCGGCCACTCTATTAGGTACACCTTGCTAGTACCTGGTTTGACCCCCTTTTGCCTTCAGAACTGTCTTAATTCTTTGTGTCATAGGTTCAACAAGGTGTTGGAAACATTCCTCAGAGATTTTGGTCCATATTGACATGATAGCATCATGCAGTTGCTGCACTTCCATGATGCAAATCTCCTATTCCACCACATCCCAAAAGTACTCTATTGGATTGAGAGCTGGAGACTATAGAGGCCATTGGAGTACAGTGAACTCATTGTCATGTACAAGAAACCAGTCTGAGATGATGAGTCTGAGTGTGTACCCAAACAGATTTGCCAAATTGGGTGAAGATGTGGGGGTGGCAAAGTCAGAGGTGGCAGCCCTGAATGTCACTGCTATCCCTAACAGGAGGGCAGACCACCTGGGAGGGGTGGTGAGGGTAGTGCAGGAAAGCCCAGACAGATGGTGGTAGTAGGGGATTCTATAATCAGAAGGACTTATAGAATAATTTGTCACCGGGATCACCGCAATCAAATGGTTTGCTGTCTCCCTGGTGCATGTGGTAGACCGGGTTGATAAATTACTGGAAGGGGCTGGGCATGACCCAGCTGTCTTGGTCCATGCTGGAACCAAAGACAGAATACATGGAAGATGGAGGCTTCTTAAGAATCAATTTAAAGAACAAGGCTGCAAGTTGAAGGGAAGGACCTCCAAGGTGATATTCTCTGAAATATTACCTGTGCCATGCGCAACTCAGGAAAGACAGAGGGAGATTAGAGAACTCAATGCATGGCTACAGACCTGGTGTAAGAGGGAAGGACTTGGGTTTCTAGAGAACTGGGCTGACTTTTCATTGGGGTGTAACGGTGTAACCTATATGCTAGAGATAGTTTGTACCTAAATGGAAGGGGGTTTGCTGTGCTGGGGTAGACGTTTATGAGCTGGAGGAGCATTTAAACTAAGGATTGAGAGGGGAGGGAGAATTTGATTATAACAGGGTAGACAGATAAGACAGGGGTCAGTACTTATTGGTGGGTGGAATGGGGAAAGATGGGGGGAGGGCTTTGGCAGACGACAAGAAGGTTCCCATTTTACAAACAACCAGTGGAATTGGTACAATTTGTATGAAAACAAAAAATATGCAAAATACGCGTGCACAAGGTGTTAATGCATTAAAGTGTTTGTTCACCAATACCAGAAGCCTGCCAAGCAAAATAGGTGAGTTGGAAGCTTTGGAGTACGAACAGAACTATGATTTAATTGGTATTGCCGAATCTTGGCTTCATTCTTCACATTACCATTAATATTCCTGGCTGTGTTCTCTTTCAGAGAGACGATAAATAGGAAAGGTGATGGTGTCTGTCTCTATGTGAGAAGTGATCTCAGAGCAAGTGTAAAAGATGACCTAGTTGATGGAGAGTGTGATGAGGCTGAAGCATTATGGGTGGAACTGCACATGGGGGTGCGTACTACAAAGGTAATCATTGGAGCTTGTTAAAGCCTCCCAGTGTTAATGAGGAGGTGGAGACAGCTCTTTGCACAGATTGAAAGGGCTGCAAGGGCTGGGACAGTGATAATAATGGGGGATTTTAACTACCCGAAAATTAACTGGGGTAATGGTACTGCAGGAACAGTTAAAGGGCAAAAATTGTTAAACCTACTACAGGACAATTTTATGGTACAGTTCATAGAGGCCTCTACTAGGAATGATGCTCTGCTGGACCTGGTAATTTCAAACCATGCAGAGCTTATTACGAATGTCCATATAAAAGAACATCTGGGTAGCAGTGACCGTAACATGATTTAATTTATTGCTAGCTGTAAACAGCGAGCACATACGGGAAAATTAAAACCGCTCAATTTTAAGAGAGCTAATTTTCCAAGGCTGAGAGCTGCAGGAACAGGAAAAAGGGTCAGCTGCACACCAGAGGATTGATGAATATAGTGTATATTTATTGATCCATAGGACACACAAAACACCAGGACATGAATACAGGACCTGTTAATGCATTTCACACAATCTCATGCTTAATCATAAAAATCATTGGTTATGATTAAGCATGAGATCATGTGAAATGCTTAATCATAAAAATCATTGGTTATGATTAAGCACAAGATCATGTGAAAAGCGTTAACAGGTCCTGTATTCATGTCCTGGTGTTTTGTGTGTCCTATGGATCAATAAATATACACTATATTCATCAATCCTCTGGTGTGCAGCTGACCCTTTTTCCTGTTGCACTGTGTAGTGGTGAGCCAGAGCCTGCACCTGTCGTGGATTAATCTGGATTGTTTGCCTGAGCGGTATACCTCTGTTCTTTGAAATCTGAGAGCTGCTCTCCAAGACTTATGCAGGCCATAGATGGGTCGAAAATCGGCCGATTTTTCGGCCGAAAATAAAATCGGCCGATTTTCGGATCGTTAGTGGGCGATTTGGTCGGCCGTTTTTTGGTATTTTGGCCATTTTTTTTTTTTCGGTAAAGTTGGAAAAAATCGGCCGATTTTGCCGATCGGCCGATTTTCGCGGCAATTAGTGGGCAAATCGGCCGATTTTTTACCGATAAAAAATCTGCGCATGAGCAGTGACCTGCAAGAGGAAGACAAAAAGAAGAAAAAGAAGAAGAGGAAGACGATGAAGAAGAGGATGAAGAAGAAGAAGAGGAAGAAGAAGAGGATGAAGAAGAAGAGGATGAGGATGAAGAAGAAGAAGAGGATGAAGAAGAAGAAGAAGAGGATGATGATGATGAAGAAGAGGATGAGGATGATGAAGAATAAGAGGATGAGGAAGAAGAAGAGGATGAGGAAGAAGAAGAGGATGAGGATGATGAAGAAGATGAAGAAGAGGATGAGGATGAAGAAGAAGAAGAAGAGGATGAGGATGATGATGATGATGATGATGATGAAGAAGAGGATGAGGATGAAGAAGAGGATGAGGATGAAGAAGAAGAAGAAGAGGATGAGGATGAAGAAGAAGAAGAGGATGAGGATGAAGAAGAAGAGGATGAGGATGAGGATGAAGAAGAAGAAGAAGAAGAAGTAGGATGAAAATAAGAAGAATTCCAGTCCAGCAAAAAGTGTCTCTGCAGAGAGCTCCGCTATTTCTGACAGTTCTCTGACAGTTCCTTGACATTTACAGCGGTTGAAACATTGTATTTATTTGTTTCCGAATAAAAACATCTGTATCCTAAATGGAAACAAATAGATACATTGTTGCAACTTCTATAAATGTCAAGGAACTGTCAGAGAACTGTCAAAGAAATAGCAGAGCTCTCTGCAGGGACACTTTTTGCCGGTTCTAGACGGGTAGAAAATCGGCCGATTTTTTTTACCATTGATGGTAACGTCGGCCACTTGAACAACCGATTTTTCGTTTTTTAAAAGAAAAATCTGCAGTTTTTCTCCCCATCTATGGCCTGCATTAGACTGGGAGGGAATATTGGCATCAATGAACACAACACAGAAATGGGAGTTCTTCAAAAAGACTGTATGTGAACACACTGCAAAATATATTCCTATGGGCAACAAGTTTAAAAATCAAACCTTTGTGGCTTACGGCCAAAGTTAAAAAAGCTATAGATAATAAGAAAAGACCTTTTATTACATATAAAAATGAAGGAATGCTATCATCAGTTAAACATTATAAAGAATATAACAGAATATGCAAAAAGGAAATTAAGGCTGCAAAAATTGAAAACGAACGACAGATTGCAAAAGATAGCAGGACCAACCCCCCAAAATTCTTCAAATATATTAATAGTAAAAAGGTCCGGTCCGAGCATGTAGACCCTTTATAAAATAATCTAGAGTGGGTGACTGGGGACAAAGAGAAGGAAAATTTATTAAATACCTTCTTCTGCTCTGTGTATACAAAGGAGCATGGGGGAGCTCTTATCCATAATGGGCATGGTATTGACACAGCTCCAGATGATCCACATTGGCTCACAATTGATATGATTCAAAAATATTTAGACAGAATAAAGTTGAACAAAGCACCTGGACTGGATGACATACACCCACAGGTCCTTAAAGAATTATATAGTTACATAGTTAGTCTGGCTGAAAAAAGACAAAAGTCCATCCACTTCAACCATTAAAAAAAAAAAGTTATAATCCTATACCCACAGTTGATCCATAGGAAGGCAAAAAAAGCCCAGCAAAGCATGATCCAATTTTCTCCTGCAGAGGAAAAATACCTTCCTGATCCCCCAAGAAGAAATCGGATATTCCCTGGATCAACTTTATCTATAAATGTTAGTATTCAGTTATATTCTGTGTATCTAGGAAATAATCCAGACTTTTTTTAAAGCAATCTAATGAGCTGGCCAGAACCAATTCTTGAGGGAGTCTATTCCACATTTTCACAGCTCTCACTGTGAAGAAACCTTTCCGTGTTTGGATATTAAATTTCTTTTCCTCCAGACGTAAAAAGTGCCCCCTTGTCCTCTGTGATGACCTCAGGGTGAATAACTCTACACCGAGTTCACTATATGAACCACTGGTGTATTTATACATGTTAATCATATCCCCCCTTAATCTTCTCCTCTCAAGAGAGAATACATTCAGTTCCTCTAATCTTTCCTCATAGCTGAGCTCCTCCATGCCTTTTATCAGTTTGGTTGCTCTTCTCTGTACTTTCTCAAGTTCCCCAATGTTCTTTTTGTGAATTGGTGCCAAAAATTGAACTGCATATTCCAGATGAGGTATTACGAATGATTTGTACAGGGGTAAAATGATACATCTCTCTCTGTAGTCTATACCTCTTTTAATACAAGAGAGGATTTGGCATTGCATGCCATTATTAAGCTTGTGATCTACCAGAACTCCCAGATCCTTCTCCACCATTGATTTCCCCAGTTGTACCCCCCCTCCCTAGTATGTATGATGCATGCATATTCTTAGCCTCCAACTGCACAACCTTACATTTATACACTTCACATTAACCAGACTTTTAGCTCTAGTTGTATCCAGCCACCCCAATATACATATCTTGGGTTCCATTGGAATATTAACTCTAAACACATTATTAATAGTGTCCAATGCACAAGCCCAGGATCTAACCAAATTAGGACATCTCCACATCATATGTACCAGCGTTCCAACATTCTTCTCACATTGTGGACATAGAGGAGTATCCCTCTTATTCCACTTCTACAATATAATATATATATATATATATTCCAATTTATATTGAAACCTGAGTAGGACCCAAAAATATTAATAAAAGACATCAAACCTTCTATGGATGTAGATTTATCTTCCACAAATAATAATTCAAAATCTGCATACAATGACAATTTCTCTTCCTTCTCACTTCTTCGAAATCCCGCTATCCAAGAATAACTCTGAATAGCAGCAGCCAGTGGCTCCAATACCAAAGCAAACAGTAAAGTAGACAGCGGGCATCCCTGCCTAGTACCTCTCCTTAGTCTAAATGGGGCAGATAAAGTGTTGTTAATACTAAGGTGAGCTGTTGGGGCTTGATAGAACAACTTAACCCATGTAATAAATTCCTCTCCTAGGTTAAATTTCTCCAGCACCCCCCATAAATAACCCCACTCCATGCTATCAAATGCCTTAACAGCATCTAAAGGCAAATGGCTCTATTACCAACATTATTAGGTGGGATCTGAAGATTAGGATATAGTCTGCGTATATTAACTATATTAAGTTGATCTGTCCGGAATAAAGCCTGATTGATCTGAATGCACAAGCTTTGTTATAACTTTAGACAGGCATGTAGCCAGCACCTTAGCCAGAATTTTAAGATCCATCATCAACAAAGAGATTGGTCTATAAGAATCTGCAAGCATTGGGTCCTTCTCTGCTTTCAGTAACACCACAATGATTGCTTTGTACATAGCCTGAGGGAGTCGGACCTGTCTTTTAGCTTTCATTATTGTAGATAATAACTCTAGAAGAAGTATATTACCAAAGACTTTATACATTTTTATATTCACTCCCAGGAGCTTTTGCCCTGGAGGAGGTTGCAACTGCTATCTGTAGGTCTTCCAAGGTAATGGGTGCATTCCAAAACATTCTGCCTGCTTCCCCCAACTCAGGCAGAGTAACCTTGTTTAAAAAATTATGGAGATGTTGTTCCCTATATGAGATGCATAGAGATCTTCATAAAACATTCTAAATCCCTGTATAATGGAGAGGGTATCTCACACATTCCTATCCTTGAAAGGGAACAAAGGACACTCCCTCTGATGAAGTTATGTGGGCATGGCTCCGGGCAGACATGAATAGTGAGTTCAGCTGACAACAAGTGAGGCTAGCATCTGATGATTTTATGGCATTTTATTAATTTACTACATGTGAGTGTATTACTGCTTCTTAATACATTTTTATATTAGTACATACTGTACCATAGGAGTGTCCTTTGTTCCCCTTCAAGGATAGGAATGTGTGACCTCCATCACCCTTAAAGGGACCAATCCCTGGCTCTGGTTTGACAATCTATTGAAAGCTCAAAGGTGTTTGATTACTATCACATGGCTGTGGATTGAAAAAAAAAATAATTTTTTCCCTATTTGATATCATAAAGCGCAATTCCATGTGCTCTGAGGTGAGAGTTCTATGAGCACTGATTTTACCCCACGGTGTTTGGGATATCAGGACAAGAAGAAAACACATGAATTATGGAAGAATTTTACATATATGGACTCATTATGGACATTTTATTCAGTTATGTCACTCTTTTTTAATTTTTTTGTAACTTTTTTAAATAAGATTATGCCTGCATCATAAATATTAGGGGGAGTACAACTGGTAAAATCAATGGTGGAGAAGGATCTGGGTATTCTGGTAGATCATAAGCTTAAAAATGGCATGCTGTGGTTTCCAAAGTGAGAAAAATCCTTTCTTGTATTAAGAAAGGTATAGGCTCCAGAGAGAGATATATCATGTTGCCCCTGTACAAATCACTAGAAACACCTCATCTGGAATATGCAGCTCAGTTTTGGGCACCGATTCACAAAAAAGGATATCAGGGAACTGGAGAAAGTGCAGAGAAGGGTAACCAAGCTGATAGAGGCAAAGAGGATCTCAGCTATGAGGAAAGATTAGAGGAAATGAATGTATTCTCTCATGAGAAGAGTAGATTAAGTTGTGATATGATCGATATGTATAAATACATCAGTGGTTCATATAGTAAACTTGGTGTAGAGTTACTCACTTTAAAGTCATCACAAAGGACAAGAGAGCACTCTTTACATCTGAAGGAAAAGAGATTTAATCTCCAAACATGGAAAGGTTTCTTCACAGTGAGAGCTGTGAAAATGTGGAATAGCCTCCCTCAAGAGCTGGTTCTGGTCAGCTCAGTAGATTGCTTTAAAATCGGCATAGATTCTTTCCTAAATGCACAGAATATAACTGGAGACTAACATTTATAGGTAATGTTGATCCAGGGAATATCCAATTGCCTCTTGGAGGATCAGGAAGTAATTGTTTCCCCTGCTTGGATCATGCTTTGCTGGGGGAAGGGAGGGGGGTTGCCTTCCTCAGGATCAGCTGTTGGTACAGGAATGTGCAAATAGGATTGTAAAATTTATTTTTTTTCCTTTTTAAAAATAAACTTAATAATGAATTTTTGATAAATACATATCTGCATTATTTTTCTACCTGAAGTTCAGGTTTAAACAATTAATAAGCTTGATTCAAAGCCTATTGCCATAAATCACATAGCAGTTACATGACATAAGCCCAGAGTCCCTCCTGCATAGAAAAGTCCATATTAAATCCAGCTGTTTTGGGACCTTACTGGGCTTTTCCTCACAGATTAACCTCATTTGTGTTTTCATTTTATATAAATGTGCACTGAGACTAAGTGGTTAATACTCTTGCATAGCAGCACTTGGTTTGATTTGCCGCCCAGAGTTTGCACGTTCTCCCTGTACCTGCATCCATTTTCTCAAGGTACTTTGGTTTTCTCCCGAAGTCTAAACACATACTGATAGGTTAATTGGCTCCTGTTTAATTTGATCCCCTAGTATATGTATGTGAGTTAGGGATTGATGTGAATGTGCAATCTACAGTACATGTAAAGCACTGTGTAAATTGTCGGTGCTATATAGTACTTGTAATAATGTATATAATAGTGTTTTCCATACTTTAGAGTTTGGCAATCTATACATCAATTTCACCTGCAGAACTCAGTAAAATCTCTCCCTTTAAAAAGTTTCTATTGCAAGAATTTTACAATAGCTTGGGATTTGAAACTCTTTAATTGTTGTGGCAATTCTTTATATTGCACCTGTCTGCTAAGGTAACACATTCTTAAGAACTTGATTTTTTAATAATTCTGGTCAATAGTTAAGTTTTATCACTAAAATCTTGTGTACCTTTGGTAATAAGAAAAAGAGCTACTCCCTTGTCTTCCGAAAACAACAGGGGCATACATCCTTTAATACTAAACTACTCAGATACTTTTATATCTGTTTTTAGGTTTGTATATCATTTCACAAATTGTTTAGCCAGGGTTTTCGCCTCATGTCCTTAAGATACTGGTAGCCTAAATGACCTTGGCTTACCATTTGTCTGCATAGGTTGCACATGGCTACAGAAGTGCCTATGGAAGAAAAATAAAGCTCCTAAAAGTCTTTTCATATGTCACTAGAGCTTTACCTCCTTAGTCTTCAAATCCTCTCTGTCTCCATTTAGAGAAACACTTTTAGTGAACGTTACTGACAATCACCTAGACTACAAGGAAAGTATTTGCATAGGCTGTGAAAGAGGAGGATTTTACTAACTTTACTGAAAAGCAATCATACTGTCTTGTTGTTCATCACTGCTGCAATAGTGTATGGAATGAAAAAGAGCTCGATCCTTTTTTTAACATTTTTCCTGAACTTCAATATATGACAAGAGATCAAAAATCTGCAGAAACAACTACAGGATATACACTCTCAAAAGGGCACTGCTGACTCACGTGCTCATGTGCTATTGCTGAAAATGTAAACACTTAAATTAACATGCAATCTGTTGCATTTATTTTCAAGAGAAAAAGGTGCTTTTTATTATTAACCTCCTGACTGAGAAAGCCCTAGTCTGGGCCTCCATTTACATGGAGTAGGACAGTGCAATCCTGTTTGAATATGATCAGCTTGTAACACAAAGGGGTTGATTTACTAAAACTGGAGAATGCAAAATCTGGTTCTGCTCTGCATAGAAACCAATCAGCTTCCAATTTTCTTTTGTCAAAGCTTAATTGAAGAAGCTGAAGTTAGAAGCTGATTGGCTACCATGCACAGCTGCACCAGATTTTTCACTTTCTAGTTTTAGTAAATCAACCCCAATAAATCAAGTCAAAGATGCACACCTTGTTTTTCTCTGCTTTTGGTAAAGGTGGATTATGCCTTTAACATTTTTGGATAGTTTCTGGCACTGCAAGACTGCTATTCTGTAGCTCTCATGCCAGACCCTTGTAAGCTACCTACAGTATAAAGGGAACAAAGAACTTCTAACAAGTGTTCTGTCAGTTTGTATCTGCCTGGCTATGCCATGGGGGAGATTTACTAAAACTAGAGCACGAAAAATCTGGTGCAGCTGTGCATAGAAACCAATTAGCTTCCAGGTGTTATTGTCAAACAAGTTTAAGTTAGAAGCTGATTGGCTACCATACACAGCTGCACCAGATTTTGCACTTTCTAATTTTAGCAAATTAACCCCAATAAACCAAGTCTATGCTTATTCCAACCACTATTCTACTGCCAAAGATAAATTGCACAGTTTTGTGACAGAGTAAACATTGTGTTGTTGAATACACAGAAGAATTTTGGCTCTGGATTGCAGATACCATTTAAAATGCAGCTTTGGAAAAAATTCAGTTTCTCCAAGTGCTTTTGAATAAACTAAAGGTATGTTTGTTAGAATACAGACTCTTAATGACCTTGAGAAGTTCATTCAGTTATGTGTCAACCTGTTCAGAAGCTTAAATGGTAAAGGTATGTGAGCGCACTAAGATGGGGGGAAAAAACAGCAGATGTGCACAAAGGCAACCAAGATAAACCTCAATCAAACAATACAAAAAATGGTGCAGTGCTAAAACTATTAAGACCATAAATTCTAATAAAAGGGTAATGAATAAAAGATCATATAAGAGCATAAAATTTAATAAATGAGCATAAATGGTTGACAATTCTAAGGTGACTTTCAGTGCTCCTAAAGTGCCTGTTTTCCTGGTGGGTAGGTGCTTGTGCAATAATTGTGGAAGAATTGTGCACTCACTGGACGCGCAATGTAAATGTATGCATAAACATAAATGTAAATGGGAACATAAACATAAATCCAGATGTCATCAGGGTATCATCAGAGTAAACCAGGTACTGTAGTAACTTCCCTCTGAGGGTGGAATTGTGATGGATTTGGTAAAATGCCTATTCTGTTTTCTGTTTAAAATATACATTTTATACATATTTACTTTTATACTTTTTCATATTTCTAAATATATGTGTTGTGCATATATATATTTTTGTCTGCTGGGCTTTGCAGTCCTCCTTAACTTGTTTTGTTCAGAGTGATGTTCTCAACCCCTCCCTTCGTACTGAGAGGATTTTACTTAGACTTTGAGTATGTGAGGGGGAGTGAAAAAAGATAACGGGCGAGAAGCAAGCTTCAAGTTTCTACATTTCTCCCATATTTCAGCCAAGCAAAATGTGCCTTTTAGAATGTGACTGTATTTATGTAATAGTGATGTATACTCTATTGTTTTCTATGTATGAAAGGTTAAGCACCGCCCTGCAATAAACAGAGATGAGATGATGTGAAAGTGGTTGTACTGGACAGTTGTCTGTGTAATTATTTTCCGGCGTGCACGCTATCCATATCTCAAAATTAGGAACAGCAGCAGAAATCCTACCCTGAGCCCGATTGTGGTTCTCACAACCTTTTTAGCTGGCTGCCCAATGAGGGGCCCCAGGTTCTGACCGACGGAAGCCCGCGCGAGGGACTGAGCGGCTGGCCGGGACAGACCAAAAGGGATTTGCGCATCCCCTGAGAGTACGGTAGGTAATTTTGTATACTTACCACTGTACGATTTGTTTCTGTCCAGTCCTAGCTGCCAGTTTTGTCTGCTTCCAGAGGTCATCTAGAGGCAGGTAATTTTTATTTCTCGCCTGGGGCTGTTTAACGAACCTGCCATTGGATCTCTGCTGACTGTGTATTTGTTCAGTGTCTGTCGTCCTGTGCGACTGTGATAACTCAGTAGACTGAAAGATTAGTTGCAATGAGTGTCCTGACCAGGTGAGCTGTGGGCCCCTGGAAGACGGAACCTTGCAACAAGTTGCAATGAGTGTCCTGACCAGGTGAGCTGTCGGCCCCTGCAAGACGGAACCTTACAACAAGCGTCTATGGACAGTGACTCGGGGTTGACAGTGTGGGAGACCCGAGGGTGTAGCTCAGCTGCTGAGGCTTCACGGAGCAAGGGGCGGCAGGTGTAATGTCCTGTTCTGAGTGTATTTGTGGATCACTGTTTGTTCTGAGATAAGACAGAAAGCAACAGAGTAGGGATATTAATTTAATAGTTGCCCGCGCTGCCTCTGAAACTGTTAGCTGAGACTACGGTGAAAGAACAGAACAGAGTGAGAAGAGCTTGGCTCTGAGTTGGGTGACCCAGAGAGGAGAGAAGGAAGTGAAGCAGTTAAAAAGTTATCTAAAGTAGTGAAAGTTTGTAAGCTGAAGGTCAGCGTTGCCTGACTTCAGCCGGAGGACTGGTGTAAATTATTGCAGGAACAGAGAGGAATTTTATGTGATAAAGGTTTGCTGAACGTGACAGAAGTTTGGTACAGAACTGGAAAAGTGTTGCATAAAGAAGGATAGTTGGAAGGAATTCAAGAAAATGGTGATTGTACATTGTATGTGTATCACAAAATTGTAAATGGAAGTGTGCTAAAACCACCACCCTATGTTGGAATGTAGGGCGGAGAAGGGGAGGGACAGCCCTGCCCTTCGTCTAACGCCTACTTTATTCCCACCACCCCAGCCCTGCCCAGTACACTTCCCACTAGCAGCCATCTTGCTGCACCTGTATTGTCACTTCCTGCCCTGCCCAGTACACTTCCTGGTAGCAGCCATCTTGCTGCACCTGTATTGTCATTTCCTGTCCAGCCCAGTGCACTTCCGCCTGGTTGCCATCTTGGCCTAAATAAGGCATATACCCAGTTCTCCCTGTTCTAAACCAGGATGGTTCCTACCACACTCCCGTTTTCCCCAATATGGAAGCGTCACCTTCACAAGCCGGATACATGAATGACAATGCATTCGAGCCGGATGATCAACAACCGCAAGCAGGAAGGGCGCCAATAGATTTGACTCCCAAACCCACGCACAGTGGGGTACAACCTAAACAGGAACAGTACACAAGACAGCCCCGACATTCAAGATTACCGGAAGGGGCACCGGTAATGTATGTCGCTTTTACCACATCACAAGCAGCGGCCTTAGTGACGAGTCTGCCTGACCCAGAGAAGCAGCCAATGCCCTTTTACCGCAGGGTAGTGCAGATACAAGAAACTTACTCAGCTGCTTGGAAAGACCTGCTCAGTCTATGCCAAATTAAAGCAGGACATGTTTTCTGGCCAGTTTGCAGACGGCCTTCAATGATGCCTGCCTGACAAGTGTTATTTTCTATTCCTCAGGCGTGGAGTTTTGTGCCCAGCTCCACGACTGGGCAAAGGAGAAATTGGCGGATCAGACTACCACGATTCAAGACATCACCCAAGATAAAGGGGAGTCTGTGGAGAAGTATTATGCTAGACTCATACAGGCCTTTGATGATCTGGGCTTCGCTCAAAATGAAAAGGCACACACACACATGCTCTCAACTGTTTTTGTCTCAGGGCTCAAAGAGGATATCGGGAAAGGTCTGATGGTTGCCCGCCCTGAATATCGCTCTATGAAGATGTCTGACTTACTGTTGGTGGCCAGAGGCATAGAAAACTAAAAAAAGGAAAAAAAACAGCGCCCCTCATGGTGGTCAATGACGAAGATCCCACCTACACTCGTCCACCACAAATGTCCAATATCAGGGAAAGGATCACCTGTTATAACTGTGGGAAACGGGGACACTTTAGAAGAGAATGCAGAGCCCCAAGATATCCCAGACAAGACAGGGACCCCCGGGAAGGGCAGCGCGAACATCAACCACCACTCCCCAACTCTTGTTAGGAAATGGGCAAACCCGTGTCACCCCTTATGGCAGTATCCTCGAATAAGACTGGGGGATCGTGTAGCTGTAATCCAGGATATTCCCCAACCTAAGGCAGCTAAACAACTGCATGCTTTTTTTGGACTCATATCCTACTGCAGGGCATGGATCCCTGATGCATCGGTCCTTATGCAACCACTTTATGATGCTCTCAAGTCTGTGCCATTTACTTTGTCAAGCGAGGCCCTGGACAATTTTATTCTGCTGAAGCAAGCAATATCCACCGCTCCTGCCTTGGGACTTCCAGATTATGAAAAACCTTTCAAACTGTTTGTGTCAGAAAAGCAAGGTCACGCCACGGGGGTCCTAGCTCAAGAACATGGAGGGCAAACCAGACCCATTGGGTACTATTCTTGCCATTTGGACCCCGTAGCTAGGGGTGGTTCTTCATGTCTAAGAGCTGTCTTCGCTGCTCAAGCACTGTTGGACAAAACTTCAGACTTCGTCTTAGCACACCCCCTGCTTCTTCTGGCACCGCATGACATTGCTGCCATCCTGAATCAGGTACAACCCCGACACCTGTCCACGGCCAGACATCTATGGTTGCAAATCTCCCTCCTCATTCCTGACAATGTGACCCCTCCAAAGGTGTCTCACCCTCAACCCAGCCACCCTTCTGCCATTTTTCGAGGGGGGAGAAGAAGGCGAAGGTGAAGAAGGAGACCCCTGCACTACTCCACATGACTGCCTTGAAATGATGCACATGGAAACCACACATCCCTACAGTGAGTGAAATTCCTCTGGAAAACCCTGATTACACACTTTTTGTGGATGACTCCAGATATGCAGATGAAGGAGGCAAGTACCACACAGGTTATGCTGTGACCTTGGAATATGAAATTCTACAAGCAGGAGCATTATCACCAACTTTATCTGCCCAGGAAGCAGAGCTTCAAGCCCTCACTACAGTGTGTAAGATGGCAGAAGGTAAAAGAGCCAATATTTACACAGACTCAAGGTACGCCTTTGGAGTAGCTCATGACTTTGGTATCATCTGGAAAGCCAGAGGGTTTCTGACAGCAGCTGGAACATCGGTAAAACACGGTCCAGCCATCAAGGATTTAATGGATGCACTGCTCCTGCCTGACCAAGTGGCTGTTTTGAAGGTTAAAGCACATGGTAAACTGAGTTCTCAAGAGGCCAGAGGGTACCACTTGGCGGACATAGCTGCCAAAGTAGCAGCGAAAAACCAACGAAAAACGTCTGAGGTGGCTGAAAAGGAGAGTGAGACCTCAGCACAGATATTTTTGGTGGTGCATGTGCCATCTGACAAGCAATACCTGATTTCTATGCAAATGGATGCTTATACAGAAGAAAGGCTGGAATGGATTAATAAAGGAGCAGACTACGATGGAGAATTGTATTCGATGAAAGGAAAAACTTGTTTACCAAAACATATGTATCCAGCAGTTGTCCATTGGGCGCATGGACATGCACATCTCTCTAAGAACTTAATGAACTCACTAATCAGCAAGTATTACTGGGCTCCAGGGATAACCACTTTAACCAGAAAGTACTGCACCTCGTGTGTAGTATGTGCAAAATGCAACCCGGGGAGGACAGAAAAGACACCGCAGAAACATCTGGCAAAACCCCTCTATCCATTCCAGAGGGTACAGATTGATCATATACAGATGCCAAAAAGTGGCCGATATGAATATGCCCTAGTGGTGGTGGACATGTTCTCTGGTTGGCCGGAAGCCTATGCTGTTCCAAACATGACAGCCAAGACCTCGGCTAAGAAACTACTGATTGAGGTAGTCTGTAGATTTGGGGTCCCAGAGGTGATAGAGAGTGATCAGGGTTCAGCCTTCACAGCAACCCTTACAAAAGAGATTTGGACAGCACTGGGGGTCGAGTTGGCCCTACATACCCCATATCACCCTCAAAGCAGTGGGAAGGTAGAAAGGATGAATGGGACTCTAAAAAACAGGATGCTAAAGATGGCCCAAGAGACTAACATGAGTTGGCCAGACAGCCTGCCAATTGCCCTATTTAGTGTCAGATACACACCAAGGGGAGAACACTCCCTATCCCCTTATGAGATTTTGTTTGGCTCAGTCCCCAGACTTGGCTGTTACTTTCTGCAACAGTTGCATTTACAATCTGATGTGTTAACTGATTATGTGACTGCATTATCACGTGAATTAACCCGTATCTATGTCCAAGTGTTTTCTCCATTCCAGATTCTGAGTCAGATACAGGAATTCACAGCCTATTAACCGGAGATTGGGTATTAGTAAAGACATTTATGAGGAAACATTCCTTTGAGCCAAGACATGATGGTCCATTCCAAGTTCTGCTGACCACAGCCACTTCTGTCAAAGTGGCCGGGAAGAACACTTGGATACATGCTTCCCACTGCAAGAAAGTCCCAACCCCTGAGGAAAAGGTGTCATCTACACCATGACAACTATGTTGTATATCCTTTTTCTTATGAGTCTGACAGAGGCTCAACAGGTAGCTATCACCGAAATAGGTGACACCACTATATGTTGGTACAACTCATCCAACACTCATGTAGCTATTTTCACCTTTGATTTCTGTAGTATAGATCCCATGTGGTGCTATGGCCATAATCCATATGATCTTGACACAACGAGCATGTTCCGATAGTAGTGACCAGGTATACATATGTGTCATGGATGATTACTGGGGACCAAAAGATTAGAACCAGATTGGAAGGGATTTGGACTGGTAAGTATGCTCTTGCAAAGGTCATTATGACTCTCCATATCCTAACAGAATATACCCCTGACACATACAATGACTCAGCATCTAGGCACAGGAGGAAGCGGAAAGCTCCTTCTGGTAGTTTTGACCCACATGTGTATATAGATGCCATTGGAGTCCCAAGGGGGGTGCCTAATAAATTTAAAGCCAGAGACCAAGTAAAAGCAGGCTTCAAATTTCTGATCCCCATAATAACTGTTAATAAAAATGTAGATTGGATAAATTACATATACTACAACCAACAGAGGTTTGTGAATTACACTAGAGATTCCCTCCAAGGAATCGTTGA
Source organism: Staurois parvus (assembly GCF_062004578.1). Taxonomy (NCBI): domain Eukaryota; kingdom Metazoa; phylum Chordata; class Amphibia; order Anura; family Ranidae; genus Staurois; species Staurois parvus. The sequence goes on along the minus strand of NW_028318390.1, from coordinate 3,641,758 downwards.
CCAGCTAGCCCCTACATCCTACATGACATTTCAGAATAGGATGGCTCTGGACATGATTTTAGCAGAAAAAGGAGGTGTCTGTAAAATGATAGAAGGAACCGGAACATGTTGTACATATATTCCTGACAATACTGGCCCGAATGGTAAGGTTACTCTGGCTATAAAGAAATTAGAAGATCTGTCAGTGGAGCTGAAGAAGAACTCAGGTATCACAGACCCGTGGGATCAATATTTTAGCTGGATGAGTGGGTGGCAAAAAGTGCTTGCCCAAATAGGTGTAACGGTAATAATAATTCTAGTTCTTTTAGCTCTGATTGTATGTTGTATTCTACCATTTGTAAAGAAGTTAATAAGCAAGGCTGTAGACAACAGCACACCTATATTTCTCCATCAAGAAGAGGAGGACCCTTTTGTGATAGAAGAGGATAAACCTTTCACTCCTCTACAGTCCCTCCCCATCAACAGCAATTTCACAATTTTGTAGGGATAGCATCTGACTTCCTTATGTACAAAGTCTGTGGAAAGGGGGGTGATGAAATAGTCATCACCTGTCTAACGTACAGCATAAAAGAGTTCCAAGGTACATAAGGATACATGAGCTAGGTTTTATAGGGACAGAGTAAAATAGTCATTTTAAGGGGGGACTGTGATGGATTTGGTAAAATGCCTATTCTGTTTCCTGTTTAAAATATACATTTTATACATATTTACTTTTATACTTTTTCATATTTCTAAATATATGTGTTTTTCGTATATATATTTTTGTCTGCTGGGCTTTGCAGTCCTCCTTAACTTGTTTTGTTCAGAGTGATGTTCTCAACCCCTCCCTTCGCACTGAGAGGATTTTACTTAGACTTTGAGTATGTGAGGGGGAGTGAAAAAAGAAAACGGGTGAGAAGCAAGCTTCAAGTTTCTACATTTCTCCCATATTTCAGCCAAGCAAAATGTGCCTTTTAGAATGTGACTGTATTTACGTAATAGTGATGTATACTCTATTGTTTTCTATGTATAAAAGGTTAAGCACCGCCTTGCTATAAACAGAGATGTGATGATGTGAAAGTGGTTGTACTGGACAGTTGTCCGTGTAATTATTTTCCGGGTTGCACGCAATCCATATCTCAAAATTAGGAACAGCAGCAGAAATCCTACCCTGAGCCCGATTGTGGTTCTCACAACCTTTTTAGAATGGTACATCAAATGGATTGTGGGGCTTTAAGTGGTGATCCAAAATCAATCAGAGCTCCCCTTAAGGGATGGGTGGGTGCTGCTCTCATGATGTGCAGGAGGCTCCCTCTCTGGATACTGGAATGGATCTTGTGCAGGGGGTCTGAAATGTAATATTCCAGTTGGTGGCTTTGCTCAAGACAGTCCTCACAATCTACCTTATCTAATGATAAGGTAGATTATAGCACTCCCAGTGATGTCACGAGCGCCATATTGGATGGTGGCTTTCTGGTCCTCGTTGCCGAAGGGGCTTCTGCTGCCAGGCTAAGACCGGGAACGAGGAGAAGCCGAGTGAGCGCGGGGCCGAGGCCGGAGTACAGGCGGGCTCCAGGGGAGGAGGTGGCGGTGTTGCCAGGAGACCTTCCCCTCTTCCAGCCATGGATGTCGACCGTCTCCAGGACGCTCTGAAAGAATTTGAGAAGAAAGGAAAGAAAGAAGTACATCCGGAACTTGATCAGTTTCTTTGCCATGTGGATAAAACTGGGGAGACCAATGGTATTGCTGACTGCAGATGATCCAGAGAGGGAACTCCAGACCAGGCTGTACATATCCTCAAAGGGACCTCCAGGTGACCACTGAGAGTATTTATCTCTAAATGCGTGATTTAATTGCGCATCTGGTGAGTGTGCAATTCTTCCATTACTTGGCATATCACCATATCGTTGGATGTATGATATTGATCACCAGCTTCTGAGATCATAACTGGATCTTCCATTTATCACTTCCTTTTGGATGTTTATTTATCACTATTGGCACTTTATTTAGCACCAGTGGTCACTTTATAGTGACAGTATATAGTGTCATTACTTTGTCACTTTATGGACATATTATTATTATGATTATAAGACCACTTTTTGCACACTAGCAGTCACCTTGAACATAACCTGACACTGTGATACGTTTATTTATATTCATTATTGCATTGGCAGTTTTTCTTATTTATTTGCATTTTAATTGTTTGATATTCATATTTTAGCGTTGCACCTATATCTATATTGTTCCTTTGGAAGGTTTTTTGGTACCTTTTTGGTGTTACAGCAGCTAGCCATATAGTGCTCACTTTCCCCCCTGTGTTCCAGCAAATATGCGCTGCACTGTATCAAAAAGGGGTCAAATTCACCCCTCCTCACGCCTACAGGGGAATCTAAATTATACGTGCACCCAGAGGAAGCCTGTAACGGAACCAGACCCAGACCACACTTGGGTATTTCCGTTAGACTCCCGCTTCCCTGTCCGAACACAAATCCCCGGACACCACCGCTGATCATGCAGGAAATAAGACAGCACCAGACTCTTCTTAAGACAGGAAGTCAACTGCTTTATATTAACACAAACACAAGATATATACATTCAAGGGAACAACCCACCTCCGTGCATATGGACACAGGGTGTGGCAAACCAAATCTAGCGACCAGAGACATCAGCAGACACCCCCCACCAAGCCAATACACGAACACATACAACCCATAATAGTTTGCTCCCAAGCCAGACACACAGTAGAACAACGGGACAACCACATGGCATTAAACAATGAACAACCCCCACACCCCACCAAACCAAGACACACAATATTAGGACAGATCACCCTGCAACCCTAACAGGCACAGGGTGCCTACACATAAGAGGAACATGAGGAGCTGATACAGGAGTCCCCCCACCCCCAAAAGTCACTCCCATCACAAAGCCCTTCTATACCTGCAAGCCAATTTATCTGACAGCATGGGCCCTTAAAATCCTCATCATACACCCCGAGACAATGGCCCGAGAGACCAACGCAGTCCGCGAAAAGACCCACTAAAGGGGCAACGTGTCAACTTCACTTTGGCAAAACAAAGACCACCCTGACGGATGATGCTCAACTCACTCGAGTACCTTTCTATTGGTATTTACTGCCCTACGCTATTGTATTCTATTGCATTTCATTGTTATTAACCTGCTGTTATAGCCATAAAGTTCTCAGGTTATTTAGGGCCGCTTGCTCTTAATTAAGAATGTTTTGTATACCATGTTCCAATACTATGTTTTGACCACCATGCTGCTGCCGATACTAGGGATTGCTGACCCCTTCCTCATTGGTGGGCCATGATGCTATCGGGGTTCCCTCTATTCCTTGTCCCTGGCTATGCAACCCCTCGGTGCAGGTTCCACACCCTATCATTTCCGGTTACGCTGGTCAAAGATTAGCGGTAACATGCGGAATAATGTAAAGCTCAAACTTCCTTTAATGTTTATTGCTATTTTTGTTTACTCTTTGGACCCCGGTGGGTCACCCCTGTATCTGTATCTTCCCCCCTCTCCCTTTTCTCTATTCTCTCTCCTCCTTTTACCTGGAGACCCCCCAACACCCCAGCCCCCCATAATACACCAAGAGAGCCTGGATAATGGTGCTGAGGTCACCAAGCCATTACCACATAGGGATGCTTCTCAGTCCTCTCCAATCACCCTTATAATCATGTTATCATGACATGCATAGTTTTATGGAATGTTAAGGGCCTGAGATCACCTAATAAACGTATGGCCATCCTCTGCCATCTCAAGCGCCTGAAATCAGACATTGCATTTCTTCAAGAAACACACTTAACTCAATCCGACTTTGCGGGCATTAAAAAACTATGGGTGGGTCAGGTGCTAGACTCACCCTCACTTAATCATAAAGCGGGAGTACTTATTCTCATACATAAACGACTTTCTCCTGACATCGTCTCGCTAGCTGCAGACAATGAGGGGCGTTATGTTGCTGTGCACATAAAACTAGGCTCCTCCTCCCTGGCCCTGGCCAACATATATGCCCCAAACTCCCCGCCCAAGCAATTCTTCCGAGAATTGTCCTCTAAAATCTCGAACTATATGCAACTCCCACTTCTCTTGGGAGGAGATTTCAACTCGTGTATGAACATACAGGAGGACAAATCAAAATAGTTTAACCTAACTCACCTACCTTCTTCCGCCCACCCCCCATCACACACATTACTGAGCAACTTTGTAGAGGCCCTACAACTCACGGACATCTGGCGTCTGGCCCATCCAGAAGGAAGGGACTTTACTTTCTTCTCCTCTGTCCACCACACCCTATCCAGAATTGATTACCTCTTTTCCAACCCCATCTTACTACAAAACATCACGGACTCCAATATCCATGACATTGCGAACTCTGATCACTCCCCGATCTCTATAACCCTATAGCACTCACAACCTAACGAACACTCACGGACATGGAGCTTACCATCTTTCCTGGCAAATAATCAGGACTTACTCAGGGTTCTGAACAATACCTGGTCTGAGTTCTGCAAAACAAACGCAGCCCACCAATCAAATCCAAACCTCTTCTGGGAAACAGGCAAGGCGGTCCTCCGCAGTAGAATCATAGCTTTCACCTCCACCTACAAGAAAAACCTTCTCCAAAAATACTCAGAGGCAAGCCACCTTCTATGGCAGACACAGACAGATTTAGCGAATCTTAACTCCCATGAAAATAGGAAAGCTTGGTCTGATGCTAAACAACAATTTGACACTTGGGCAGCAGCTCAAGAGGCTCTGTACCAGTCCCATATTGACCTGAATTTTCATAAATTCGGTAACAAGGCAGGCAAGCTGTTAGAACGGCTATGCTATCCACCCTCTTCGCGTCCCTGAGGGACTCCCAGGGAATATTAAAAAGAAAACCTAATGACATTATCACCATTTTAGAAAATTTCTTTCAGAATCTATCTGGTTCAGACCCTATAGACATCGCTCGGGCCACCTCCTTTCTGGACCACATCTCACTACTGCATTTAGACTCAACCACGCTCCAATCCCTGAACGCCCCAATATCTCAATCAGACATCTTACTAGCCATCAAATCCCTTGAGAACTGTAAAGCCCCTGGGCTTGATGGCTATACAGCCGAATTCTACAAACTCATGGCTGAAACCCTTTCCCCTACCTTACAGTCAGTGTTCCTCTCAATCCAGGGGGGAGGGGACTACCACCCCTCTGGATTCCAAGCCCACATTAAATTGATAGCCAAAAAAGATAAAGACCCGATGGACCCTGGATCATATCGGCCAATATCCCTCCTGAACTTAGACACAAAACTTCTATCAAAAATCGTTTCCTCTCGCTTAGCCGCTATATTACCCACTCTTATCCATACTTCGCAAGCGGGTTTTGTGCAGGGTCACTCGGCTGCTTCAAATATTCGTAAGGTGATATCAGTCTTGAATCAGGCCGCTAATGGTCCCCCCCGAGATGCAGCAATCGTTTCACTAGATGCTGAAAAGGCTTTTGACAATGTCAATTTCGACTGGCTCTTCTTAACACTACGGAAATTTGGATTTGAGGGCCCTTTCATGCACCTGATCCAAGCCATGTACTCATCACCAATAGCCCATGTCTTAGCAGCAGGTCACATATCCAACCCCATTTGACTTCACAAGGGGATGCCCTATATCCCCTTTACTCTTCAACCTGGCCCTGGAACCCTTGGCTCGCTTTTTACCACTCTGACCTTCATGGAATCACAATTGGCCAACAAGAACTGCGAACTGCTTTATTTGTGGATGATATTTTAATTTTTACCTCGAACCCATCTTTCGATCTGTCATACATTCAAGACATCTTTTCAGCCTTCCGCCTCTGCTCAGGGCTCCGTATAAATTTCTCTAAGAGTGAGGTTCTTCCACTATTCCATACCCGCCCTCTTGTATGGTCCCAAAATTTGATATTTAAAATAGCTACTAAGCACATCACATACATAGGCATAAAGATAGGGAAATTAGCATAATCTCTAAACAAGCTTAACTATACGCCCACGATTAGTAAAATTATTGGAGAATAATAAGATGGTGAGCTTCCTGAAACGTCTCTATGGCTCCAGACTATACATCTCCTCATTAGACACAGTGACATAATGAAGTTAAACCGGGCAATTTCAAAGTTTCTCTGGAAGGGCAAACATCCGCACATAGCACTTTCTAAATTATTTCTGCCCGCAAAGCGAAGGAGGCTTCGGCCTTCCAAATGCACAAGTATACAACCTTTCTTGTCTGCTTCGTATTTGCCTAGACTGGCTCACCTGATCCTCCAAATACTCCAACTAACACATTGAGTCTGCTATAGCACATCCTTTCAATCTCACAGTCCTCCTACATTCAAATATAGGCTGCCTCCCATCCCATCTAAAACAAAGCTCGCTCATTCGCGATACCCTTATTACATGGCGGGCAGTCAGACCTAAGTTGGGAGTCTCTACGTGGCTCTCTTGTTTCCTTCCTATCCATCATAATCCCTTCTTCTCTCCTCCTCAATCTTATGCTGCCTATGAAACCTGGTTCGCACAAGATTTAACTTTGGTACAACACCTATATGACACCTCTACGGGTTCCCCAAAGCCTCTTCACAACCTCCTACAAACTTATAACATACCATCACACCATTTTTTTTATATGCTACAAGTAAATAACTTTGTCAACGCCGTTGCACCACTTAAATCCACTAGATTTCATACGACATTAATAGATGTCTTGGCAAACTCTCAAAAATACAAAATATAAAACATATATAGACCTCTGAATCTTCTGTACACGAAACCCTTCGAGTCATCTAACTCTGTGAAATCCTGGGTCAAAGACTTTGACAATGCGTTTACAGCTGACCTACTACTATCAGGCTTCAACTTCCGATGTGCCCTTTATCTCAACGAATTCTGGCACGAACAACAACTTAAGATCCTACATCGTGCCTACATGCCCTGTCTCTATTCGAGAACTGACCCGGCTCTCTCCACATGCCTCTTTGTGGTAGCCACAAACCTTCACTGCACCATAGACTTTGGCTCTGCTCTGCTATATCCACCTTCTGGAAGCAAGTGATCAACTTTATAACCTTTATCACCACCTTCTAATTGACCAATGATCCGCTACTTCTTCTCTTCGCTACATGGAACAGTCACCTACAGGATCCTCTCCCTCTCAACTATCAACTCTCAGAAACAATAAGCCTTGGATATCTACTTGTCTCTTGATAGCAAGAAGGGCCATTCTCTGGAAATGGGTCTCCAACTGTCCTCCAACTTTAACGGACATAAAGCAAGATCCAAACTCCCTATTACGCCTTACAGGCTTAACCTAATCACCTCTCCGTCCAACTCCAAAGAGGCTCATTACCTCCAAAAGTGGAAGTCCTACATTACAGGATCCCTCTACTCACAGGAGCAGGCATTATTGTACGGTATACAAGTGTTTTCTCGTAACTCCTTTCACTATAATATGTGATTGATGGCTGCTACATCATAACCCTCTTAAGTTTAATATGATGTTACGTGTATGTTATATGTGTACTTGCCACTTTGCTATGTTGTGTTTTGTGAAAACCCAATAAATATTCCTTAAAAAAAAAAAAGATGGCCCATTTTATCCCAACATGAGAAGTACCTATTTCTTAACAAACTGTAGATCTGATGGTTTAGGAAATGTTTAGACTGCATCCCAGATAATATATTGTCTGATAGAGGAGTACAGTTGTCACGTACCTGATAGGAGATTGAATTGACGAGATCGGCCTCACTTGTGTCACTAGCCCTGACCCCACTGAGGTTGGAACAGAGGGAGTCTAGGGACCAGGGGGACAAGAGCGCCAGTGGTTGTTGCTTGCGGCTCTTGCAGATGATGACCTTGGTAGGCAGAGTATCCTTTGATTTTAGTACCGTAGTAGCAGAGCAATGTAGGTAGCCAGGACACAGGACAGGAGCAGGGTCATAGGATAGCCAGGGTCATGAACAGTTGGGCAGCGAGGTACAGAATCAGTAGGAAAAGCCAAAGTCAGGAGCAGAGCCGAAGTCAGGAACCAGGAGCAGGAGAGTAATCGGAGTTGGGTCAGGAACAAGCCAGGTTAGCAACAAGGAATCGTACAGGAGCAAGCAGGACACAAGGGGGATCTGAAGGCCAGTCAGCACTGAACCAGAGCAGAGGCCCTCTTTAAATAGCCCATCTGGCGCCAATCTTTGCCGTGCATGTGCTCGATCGCGCATTCCTGCGCGCCTGTGCACAACCGGCAGCTCTTCTGCGGAATCTCTTTTTCTCATGCGCGTTCCCGGTCGCTATTCTTTTTGCCAGAAATCCCTTACATTGCCCCCCCCCCCCCTTAGAGGCAGCCTCTGGATGCCCAGTAGGGCACGTTTCTTAGGGTGAAGACGGAGTAGGCTTGAACTATTCGCGGAGCATGAACATTAGTGGATGGCTCCCAAGAGTTATCCTCTGGTCCATAACCTTTCCATTTTATGAGAAACTGGGTCTGTCCGCCCCTTTTCCTACAGTTCAAGATAGCCTCAACCTCATACTCTTCATTCCCTTCGACCAGCAATGGTGCAGGTGCTTCCGGATTCCAGTTGGGAAACCCACTTGGGATGTGCGGTTTCAACAAGGAGCAATGGAATACTGGGTGAATCTTCAAGTTTCTAGGTAATTCTAATTCAAAGGCTACAGGGTTCACCTTTCTCTTGATAGTAAATGGTCCCAGATATCTTGGACCAAGCTTCCTTGATGGACAACTTAATTTCAGATTGGCCTTGGATAGCCAGACTTTATCCCCTTGTTTCAGTTCCAAGTTACCCCTTCTTTTCCTATCAAAAAATTTTTTGTTGCTCGTCTGAGCTTCAGAAATTGTTTTTTGTAAAATTTTGCCATTCCTCCTGAGGAACTCCATCCTTTCTTGTACTGCCGGAACAGCGGCCTCCACTGGTATTTCTGGAAGAAAGGTGGGATGGTATGCGTAGTTAAGGAAAAAAGGAGATTGCTTGGTAGTGGAATGGATGGAATTATTATAGGAGAATTCCGCTAATGGAAGGAGTGATGCCCAGTCATCTTGTGAATATAAGGAAAAGCATTGGAGGTATTGCTCCAGAGTTTGATTTGTCCTTTCCGTCTGTCCATTTATTTGTGGGTGGTAAGCAGATGAGAAGCGTAACCTGATCTCTAATGCCTCACACAGCGCTTTCCAGAATTTGGATGTAAACTGCACTCCCCGATCAGACACAATATTCAGGGGAACGCCATGTAACCTTATGATTTCCTTGATGAAAATGGAGGCAGTTTCTGTGGCAGACGGAGTCCCTTTCAAGGGGATGAAGTGAGCCATTTTAGACAGGCGATCAATCACTACGAAGATAGTGGTAAATCCTTCAGATGGTGGAAGTTCGACGATAAAATCCATTGAGCTCATGCTCCAAGGTTTTTCCAGTACGGGCAAGGATTTCAACAGGTCCCAAGTCTTAGCTTTATCAGACTTATTTCTCAGGCAGACTGTGCAAGATCTCACATAGTCCTGGCAATCCTTTACTGTGTTTGGCCACCAGAAAGAGCGAAAAACCAACTCAGAAGTCTTGTGAATCCCAAAATAACCTGCTAATGGATGGTCATGACATCTCTGGAAAATAAGAGTCCGGAGTTCTTCGGGCACGAAGATCTATTCCTTGTGGAAGTACAGACCATCCTTTAATTGCAAGTGCATATTCATGGGAGGTGGATGACCATCCACGGCTTCTTTTATTTCCATGACAAGGTCTGTCTGAAGGAGTAAGAAGTTTTTGGCAGGCAGGATTGTGTCGGGTTCAGACTGCACAACTGGGTCGGGAAACATACTGGAGAGTGCGCCAAGTTTGCCATTCTTAGATCCAGGACAGTATGTCAGATGGAAGATGAAGCGGGACAAAAATAGTGCCCATCTAGCTTGTCGTGGCCTGAGGCATTTTGCAGTTTTAGGTACTTTAGATTCTTATGGTCTGTGAAGATGAGAATGGGATGAGATGCTCCTTCCAGTAGATAGTGCCATTCTTCCAATGCTGCCTTAATGGCGAGTAACTCTCTGTCTCCCACATCATAGTTCCTTTCAGAAATACTCAATTTCCGGGAGAAAAATGCGACAAGGTGCAGAAGGGATTTGAGTCCCTGTCTTTGGGATAATATGGCTCCAACCGCGTTCTCCGAAGCGTCCACTTCAAAGACAAAAGCGAGAGCAGGGTCCGGATGCTTCAGGATAGGTGCGGATGTGAACATAGCCTTTAATCGCTCAAAGGCTACTTGGGCTTCAGGAGTCCACTTAAAGGGGGTATGATGTCTGGTAAGCTGCGTTACTGGTGCGATGATTCCAGAGAAGTTCTTGATAAATTTCCTATAGAAATTAGCAAATCCTATAAAGCGCTGCACTGCTTTCCTGTCTCCTGGGACGGGCCATTCTAAAACGGAGGACACCTTTTGGGGGTCCATAGAGATGCACTCAGAAGTGATCACAAGCCCAAAGAACTGGATGGATTGCCTCTCGAATTCGCATTTCTCAGCTTTTGCGTGCAGGCGATGCTGGCGTAGTCTATCCAGAGTTTTCTTTACGTGATCCCAATGGCTTTCTATGGAACTAGAGAAAACCAGGATGTCGTCCAGATAGACGATAAGGAATAGATCCAGATAGTCTTGAAAGATATCATGTACCAGGTGCTGGAAAGTTGCTGGGGCATTACAGAGGCCAAAGGGCATTACCAGATAATCGAAGTGTCCGAATCGGGTTCAGAAGGCTGTCTTCCACTCGTCACCCTCCCGAATTCTCACTAGATTGTAAGCGCCCCTTAGGTCCAGTTTTGAGAAGAAGCATGCTCCTCACAGCCTTTGAAATAGTTTGGGAATCAGTCAAAGGGGGTAGCAATTCTTTACCGTTATCTTGCTCAGGTCACGGTAGTCGATACAAGGTCTGAGAGTGTGATCCTTCTTCTCCACAAAGAAGATATCGGCTCCTGCTGGTGATGTAGAAGGCCGAATAAAGCCTTTTTCCAAACTCTCATTTATATATTCCTGGAGGACCTCTAATTCGTGTTTGGATAAGGGCTAAATTCTACCAAAAGGAATTTTGGCTCCGGGCAGGACCTCAATAGGACAGTCGTATGAGCAATGAGGAGGAAGGCAGTTGGCACTTTTCTTATTGAAGACATCCAGATATTCGTGATATACTGCAGGAACAAGTTTCATGGTTTCAGGATCAGAGTGAATGCTGAGAAGAGGAGTTGCCTCATTAGTCCCTTTAGGGGTATAGTGAGTCAGACAATATTCTGAAGTAAAGAAGATTTCTCCTGACAACCAACTGATGGTTGGGTTGTGGGCTCTTAGCCAAGGCATGCTGAGAATAACTGGAAAAATCGGGGAGGTAATGATATCTAAACATAGGAGTTCCTGGTGTCCCAAAGTAGAGTAGCAGAATATTGGCACGGTTTCCTGTGTTACAGGGCCAGAACTGATACCAGATCCGTCTGACCGATGAACTGCAAGTCTCTGTGCTTTGGTACGGAGTGGAATCTGGTTTTGCGTAGCGAAATGAGCATCCATAAAGCAGCTACAGGCACCTGAGTCTATGATGGCTGGGACCATGATTGTGCTTTCGGCCAGCTGTAGCCCGAGATGAAAGGAGAGATGCGCCCGGCTTGCCCCTTGAGGGTGCATCATGTATAAACAGTTGGGAGAGGACTTATGGGATTTGGCCGGGCAGGTGGCCACGAAATGACCTGCATCACCGCAGTAGAGGCAGAAGTTGGACTTTTGCCGGCGAAGGCGTTCCGCTGCAGATAACTGCGGTCTCCAGAAACTTCTCCTAGTGGAGTTGGTGAGTGATGCTGATGATGCCACATTTGTAGAGGGCCCTATTTCAGAGCATATCAAGATCTTCCCATTAATCCTCTCGCTCTGCCTGGTTGGCACCCCCACTCGGGCCAGCTCATCCTTCAGATTCTCGGAATGACCGAGGCGGAACTGATGGCGGAGAGCAGACTCGTTCCACTGGGTATCAGGACTCCAGATGCGGAAATCGGCGACATAGTCTTCCACAGGTCTCTGGCCCTGCTGTAGCTTACTGAGCATTGTTTCAGCGGTTTGGCGCCGGAAGGGATCATCATAGATTTGTGCCATCGCTGTAAAGAATAGGTCCACAGAAGCTAAGGCCTGTAACTCATGGAGGTGGTAGGCCCAGGACTGAGGTTAATTTCTGAGGAGTGTGATAATAAATCCCACCTTGGTGTTAGATGACAAGAAGGTCCTGGGGAGCAGGGAAAAATATAACTCACAGTAGTTACGAAAAGTCCTGAACTTCCTGCGATCCCCTGTAAAGAACTCAGGCGTAGGCACCCGGGGTTCCGGCAGAGCAGAGGCTTTAATGGTTATACTGGTCTCTGTTTGGGTGAGGTAGTCATGAGGTCTGTGTCTATGAGGACATTAGAGTTGGTTCGCAGTTTACTCTCCAGGTGTTCAAAGTTTTTCTGTAACTCATGCATCACGTTGAACAAGGTAGTTACTGCTTGGCGAATGTCCCCCAGTTGCGAGGCCTCCCTTTCAGACTCCATCACTGGCTGACTGGTACTGTCACGTACCTGATAGGAGACTGAATTGACAAGGTCGGCCTCACTTGTGTCACTAGCCCTGACCCCGCTGAGGTTGGAACAGAGGGAGTCTATGGACCAGGGGGACAAGAGCGCCAGTGGTTGTTGCTTGCAGCTCTTGCAGATGATGACCTTGGTAGGCAGAGTATTCTCTGATTTGAGTACCGTAGTAGCAGACAGAGCAGGTTCTGGGTAATGCCTGATGTGCAGCAGAGCAATGTAGGTAGCCAGGACACAGGACAGGAGCAGGGTCATAGGATAGCCAGGGTCATCAACAGTCCGGCAGCGTGGTGCAGAATCAGTAGGAAAAGCCAAAGTCATGAGCAGAGCAGGAATTAGGAGCAGGAGAGTAATCGGAGTCGGGTCAGGAACAAGCCGGGTTAGCAACAAGGAATTTGTACAGGAGCAAGCAGGACACAGGGGGGAGCTGAAGGCCAGTCAGCACTGAACCTTCTTTAAATAGCCCGTCTGGTGCCAATCTTCGCCGTGCGTGTGCACGTGTGCGTGCATGTGCTCGATCGCGCATTCCTGTGCTCCTGCGCACAACTGGCAGCTCTTCTGCGGAATCTTTTTTGCGCATTGCGCGTTCCCGAACACGATTCTTTTTGCCAGAAATCCCTTACAACAGTTCACCTCAAAGTTTTTGCACAGCCCTAGTTGTTGCAGTTAATTTGTCCTCTCACTTTCATCGTCAATCTAAAGGTCAGAATGAGAGGACCAATCAAACCTTAAAGCATTATCTTCAGAGGGACTGGGTGGACTATCTTCCAAAAGTAGAATGCTTATACCAATTCTTAAGCACAGCTCAACTTTTCAAAGCCCTTTGTACTTGAACTCAGGTTATCACACTGATTTCCTAACCTCACTATCTAAACTCAAATTTCTGTTGTAACCAAATGACTAACAGCCTTACAGGAGAACATAATTGAGACACTAAAGTATACTTTTGAGAAATTACAAAAAGGTTACTGACAGACAGTGTAGAGCATTTCCTACCTTTCACATAGGTGATGATGTCTAGCTAGCTATCAAAAATTCTATACTCTACAATCGTATTGCACAATCTCCTTTAGATCTACCATTAACTATAGTAACTAGGTAGTGCAAGGGCCTTACTGATTATATACTATGTAAATAAACTGCTTAGGTTTGTCCAGTTAGATTGTATTGTGTATGGCCACCTTAAAGGTGCATATTCTACCTTCTATGTTAGTCTAAATGTGTAGATGTACAAGGTGAAGAATTTGTATTTGTTTCATTTGAAAGGATATAAACCAGAAGATAATTCTTAAGAACCAGAAGAAAATGTTCATAATGACAATAGAATTTAATTAAATATTTCCTGCAAACCAGACCCTAAAATATCTGGGGGCTGTCCTGGATGGAGGATGGAACTGTCAAGACCTGGACCCAAAAATGTTTTGTCTGAAAATGGCTCTTCCCACAGATCTACCTAAAGTGCTGGATAGATTGTAATAATTATTATTTCCATATTGGGTAGATTTAACATCACTTCCCACTCTGGTGGCAGGGTGTCACAAGGATAGGAGGAAATAGAACATCATCCTGATGAGGAGACAGCAACAAATGCATATTTAATTAGTAGGTACCATAGAGGTTAGAACACCTGTTTGGTTTTTATTGCTTTCTGAATATTTCTATCACAGCGGCACTAACCCTTTTGTTTCTCATCTTAGTGTCACCAGGATAATAGTTTATACCCAATGAGGACACAGACAGCAATAAAAACATAGAGGTTCTGACTTTACTTACTTTACATTATTTATTTATTTATTTTTATTAATTGCAACTTAAAAAATCCAAAACATTTTTTATACATAATCATCTACAATTTATTACAAATTTTTCCAAAACCACTTATCATATCCCCACCCCACCCCACCCCCAAGACCTCCCTTTTTCCATTTCTTATCATTCCTCTAGTGTTCCATTTTAACATCTTCATTTCTCCTCCAACCTCTTATCACTATCTATTTCCCTACTCATTCCTCTTTTCTTTTTTTTCTTCTATACCATCAACTCAACGAACCTCTTTATAGATTTAAATTCTCTCCATCCTTTCCAGATTGTTCTGAATTTACCCATTTTATCTTCAACACTATAATATAAATCTTCCTGTCTTTGTATATATTCTACCCTCTTTATCTAGTCTTTTAACTTAGGGGTCTTCCAAAACTTAGGGATCAACCCTTTTGTCAAATTGATTAAATGAGGTATCATTGTATTCTTATATTGTTTTACTGTAAGGTCAGTGTTATGGAATAAGCACACCCATGGGTCTTTAGATATTTCCTCACCTATAATTTCTCATATTTGTTGAACTACATCCTTCCAAAATTCCTGTATTTTGGGACACTCCCATCATATGTGTACCATTTTTCCCTCCTTCCCACATCACCTCCAGCATAACAGTGAATTCTCTGGATGTGACTTATGAGCTCTACTGGGTGTAATATACCATCTTGCTATAAATTTATAGTTCATCTCCACTGTGTTCATATCAACAACCCCATGTGCAATCCTAAAAAATTTTTACTCTGCTGCTCACACAACTGTGTTTTCAATTCTTTTTTCCATTTACCCATATACAGTGGTACAAAAGGTTAGGCCATAGTAGAAAGTGTCCTGTAAATGCACGCAGTGCAATGTTTTTGTTCCTTTTAAATTCAATAATTGCTCTAATGGATACAAATTGTTCACCTTTCTCAGTGGTCGTGGGAGTGATACAACGAAATGTCTCAATTGGTAGAACTGCCATTCATCCATAGTCTGAAACATTTCCTTTTTCTGTTTCAACTCCGATAAAGTGTTTACCTGCCCTTCCTTCATAATATCCATTAACCGTGCATTCCTGTCCATAATCCATGTTCCTACTATAGTGCTCATCCCTGGTGGGAAATAATTAATTCCCACCAGTGGTATTAGTGGTGAATTATACTCCTATTTTGTTTGTGCATCACATCCCATATTGTAATTACATTCTTACTTAAAGTTCTAGTATTTTCAGAAAACATTGGATACTGTTGTGGAACCCAAATAATTTTATATAATTGTGTTAATTCAATCCCTACCCAACTTTTCCCTTGTGGATTATACACCCATTCCATTATTCATGATAAAATTACTGCACAGAAATATCTTTTAATCTCTGGCATATTTAGCCCCCCGTTTGTTTTATCTTTACATAAGACCTTTATTTACCCATATATATCTCATTATCATTCCTTTTAGAACCTTAAAATACACCTGCGGAAAATAAATTGGAAGCATTTAAAATTTATACAAGATTTTAGGGAGTATCACCATTTTAACAATATTAATTCGGCCTATCCAGGACAAAAATCCTTTTGAAATTGTCTTCAACTCCTCTTTTATTTCATTCAGTAGTGGTATATAGTTCGCTTGATATATACTCTTGTTTGATGGTGTTAACTTTACTCCTAGATACTTTAATTCCTTATCCTGCCACTTAAAAGGATATTTTTCTTGTGATACTTGTCTTTCTACTTTCGATATATTGATATCTAAAATCTCTGATTTTGCTAAATTAATTTTAAACTGTGAAAGTTCTCCACAATATATTAAAGCTTGCATTAAATTTGGCTTTTTTACCGATTTTACCATGTAAAATAACATGTCGTCGGCATACACTGCCACTTTATGTTCTACTTCTCCTATCTGAATTCCTTTTATATCTACACTTTTCCGTATCGTTGCTAGAAGAGACTCCAAGGTTAACACGAACAAGAAAGGTGAGAGTTGGCATCCCTGCCTCGTTCCGTTGTACATCTCAAAAGATTCCGACAATGTACCATCCATCTTTACTGCTGCTGGCAGATGACAATATAAAGATTTTATCCACTGAAGAATTTTTGGCCCTAATCCTATCACCTATTCTTCATAAATTCCCAATCTGCCCTGTCGAATGCTTTTTTCTGCATCTATCGACAGGATTATAACTGGGGACTTCTCCCTTTGTAAGAGCAATAAAGATCTCAATCCATTATCTCTACCTCCTCTTCCTGGTTTAAACCCAATCTGATCTAGGTGTATCAGCTCTGGCATTAAATCCTTCAACCTACTAGCAATAATTTTTGCATATAGTTTCATATCTACATTTAATAATGAGATTGGTCTGCAGCTGGCACATTGAAACAAATCTTTGCCTTCTTTAGGCAATATTGTGATATGTACCATCAACGACTCTTCCCTCATTTGCACTCCTCCTCCCAATGCGTTCATGTAAATACCCATTTTTGGCACTAATAGTTCTTTAAATTTCCTATAATATCTCACTGTGAATCCATCTGGTCCTGGGCTCTGTCTTGCTGCTGTACTCCTTAATGCAACTTGTATTTCCTCCTGGGTTATCGGTCTTTACAACAATGCCAACCTTTCTTTGTCCAATCTGGGTAGTCCAGTCGCTTTTAAATAATTCTGGATATTTATATTTCTATCTCCCTCCAGATTTTTATTCTTGGGTCTAACTGCATATAAGGAACGATAATATTTTTGAAATACACTAGCAATTCCTTTAGTTGGGTAAACTAATTCTCCTTTTTCATTCCTGATTTTCTCTATAAAATGTATTGATTTCTTTTCTCTGACCTTGCTGGACATTTTCCCAGTCTATTCCCCCACTGATATCTTTCTCTCAATACCATATTAAAACCTTATTTGTTTCTTGTTCCAATAGATTACTTACATCTTCTCTCTTTATAATAATCATATGTTGTACTTCAGTTTCTGTTCTCTTTTTATGTAACTGTTCCAGTACATGTAGTTCCTCTATTTATATTTTTATCCTTTTTGCCCTCTTTTTCTTTTTTTCCACACCTATAGCAATCAGGATACCCCCTATATATGCCTTATGTGCTTCCCATACTGTGGCCACTGAGACTCCCACCGTTTCATTTGCTAAAAAATATTGCTCTATTTCCTCCCGTACTCTCACTTCTGTCTCTTGATCTTGGATGAGTGTCTCATTTAGTTTCCAAGCGTATCTTTTATTCTGCACCCCACTCACTTTCAATCTCATCATGACAGGAGCATGGTCTGATAATGATGTAACTTCAATATTGGATTTAATCAGCGACTCCAATAGTCTATATTCTATCATTATATAATCCAACCTAGAGTATGTTGCATGTACAAGGGATTAAAATTTATAGTCTCCTATTCCTACATGTTTGATCCTCCTTGCATCCACTAGTTGACTTTGATACAATTTCTTTTTGAAAGATCTTAGACCTTTGCCTCTATCCTTCTGTATATTCAATAATGTATCGAGCTGGGGGTCTATGCAAACATTGAAATCCCCTGCTACAATCAATTCCCCTTTCTTAAAGTCCATTAACTCCCTTAAGGTAATTTCTAAATAAGCCATTGGATTCTTATTTGGGCAGTATACTGTATATTTGCAAGTTTCCATTCCATTTCATAGTCTCCCCCTTAAAAACAAAACCAACCTGGATCCACCCGCCTATCTTCTATTGTGAATCTTACATTTTTTGCAATTCCTAAAGATACTCCTTTCGCCTGTTTTATTGGGCATCAGCATAATACCAAACTGGGTAAATTCTTGATTGTAACATGATTCTTCAATCTTGAGAAAAATGTGTATCTTTTAGAAAGACTACATCGGTTGCATATTGATAATTTGATAATATTGAGTATTCAAACCTTTTACATTATATGTCATAAAATTAACAACATTCATATCTACCATCACATAATTTTTCTCTTTACCCATTATCCTTCTTTCCTCTCTTTTTCTTTCCCTTCCCTTATACTTCCATCAGATCGTCATATCTGGAGATCATGGTATAGTACATTTGAAACACTAAAGGGCTCCAAGGTGGTCCATTCTTCTCTACCCCCCGTCCCACATCTCCCCCCATCCCCACCCTCCCCCTCACACCTCCTCCCTCCCCTCTCCCTCCCCTTAAAAAACCCATGGTCTATTCCCACCATTGGATCTAGTGTGGTTCCAATCCACTTTTGATCCCTTAATTTGGATGATGCTCTGTCCATGCACGCCTCCCCCCACCCCTTCCCTGTATTTAAGGGGTGTGGTTTCAGGAATAAACTACCTCCTTCTTTCCAGCCATCATCATTTCTTAAAACTCCATACCTCCACAAAAATAACCAAAAAAATCCCACAATTTCTCCCCCCCATCCGTCCGCCACCCACATCTCCCCCCACCCCATGGCACATGGCCGGGGAGGGAAGAAAGAGGAAGAGAGTAGGGTGGTGATAGAGAGAAAAAAAAAACTCATCCTAGAAGCAGCGCTCTACTTAACGCTTATTAATCCACCTGTTTGTTTATTCTTATTTATAAGAGTCTCTTCCAGGTATTATCTTCTTCCACTCCTCATATCCCTATTGCTACTTCTTCTTTTAGAATTTAGTTGCCATCTTTCTCCTTCCAGCCTTTTTTTCTCCTTGCGCACATCAGTCCATCCTGCTATTTCTGGGATTTGTAGTTTCAAACTCTCACAAAAGTCCTGGAGCTCCTCTGGGAACCTCAGTCTAGCTGAACGTCCGTCCTTCCATCCCACTAAACATGCTGGGAAACTCCAGCTGTATCGAATATTTTTTTTCCGCATGTGATCCAGCAGCGGTTTCAGGACTCTTCTTCTTGATAATGTTTCAGCTGCTATATCCGCATAAATCTGCAAGTTTGCTCCTTCATATTTTATTGTAGGGACCCCTCTTATTTTCTTCCATATCTTTGCTTTGTCTTTATAATAATGAAGTTGCACTATCACATCCCTTTGCATTTCTATTGACACCCCTTGAGGTCTTCTTATCCTATGTACTCTCTATTTTCAATTGCTCCATTAAGGGTCTTTCCATTATTGAGTTAAGCACCTTATTCACTAAGTCTCTCAAGTCCTCTCCCCAAGCCCCTTTCAGGTAGCCCCCGGATCCTCAGATTTTTCCTTCTATTTCTGTTTTCCTGGTCTTCCATCTTATATAGCAGTTTCATTTGTTCACTGCACATTTCTTCCATTTGTCCTTTCAACTCAGTTATTGCTTGAGAAAGTTTGTCCAGTATTTCTTCAGTTTCTTCCACTCGAGCCAAAACTTATCCCAGATCTTTATGTATTATTGCCATATCATTCTTTAATGAAAGTTCTAGTTTTGCAAACATATCTGCCATTTCCATTTTAGTGGGCATTTGAGAGCATCCTTCTTGTTCCTCCATAATTCTTATACCCTCTTCATTCCCTCCATTAGGGGTTTCTTTACCTTGATTTAATTCGGTTGACCAGAACTACAGTCTGGACTGGTCTCCACTGTTGTTCCCCAGTTACATAGTTAGTCTGGCGCAAATAAGACAAAAGTCCATCCAATTCCACATATAAAAAAAAAAAGTTATAATCATACACCCACGGTTGATCCAGAGGATCAAGCAGTTCTTGTCTGCTATTACCTCCCAATTGTCTCTCCGGGGTATGACCCTCTGGACCAGGGGTGGCTAACCTGTGGCTCTCCAGCTGTTGTGGAACTACATTTCCCATGAGGCATTGCAAAGATGGGAAGTTAATGACTTGCAGAGGCATGATGGAACTTGTAGTCCTGCAGCAGCTGGAGAGCCGCAGGTTGGCCACCCGTGCTCTGGACTCTTCTCCTGCAGGGGCATATATTTTTTATTGTGCTTGTGATTGTTTTAGGGGTCTTTACCCCACCTTTCACTGATCTGCTCTTCATCTCTCTTTGTTTCTCTTTCACAATTTAGATTTTACTCTTATCTCTCTTTTTTTAAGTGAGGAAAAAGATAATACTTATGCAGGTACCGGAGGTTTTCTCCTCCTCTCCTCGATAACACCCCCAAAAAATCCTACTTGTGTGCTGCTTTCTAGTTTCTTCTTTATTACATTCACTCAGTCCATTTTCCACCTGAATGTTCCTTTTTAAAACCCTCTGGGTGAACCCCGATTCTTTCCCGCCAGTACTGCTCCTTCACCATCCGACTCCCCGTCACTTTGCTTACAAACAAACAACAGCTTGAAAATTATCTCTGGGCACTCAACACTTGGCAATCTGACCATTCTCGTCAGCCCAGGCAAAAGCTGGCATGATGGTACTCTGCACTTCTCCCATGCTCCGTAATCCTCTTCAGCTATGGAATTCTCAGAGGTAATCAGGAGTGACACCCTACGAGCACTTTTCTCCCTTCCCTCGACAGAGCTCTTCTACCCAAAGATCTCTGCCACTTTTCTTGTGAGACTGTCCACTGCACTCCCCAGGATCCTCCTCTCAGCCTCCTCCACTCTGCTCCATCACCACCCTAACCAGCTCCCCGCTCACTGAAGCCACCACCGTGCCCCCAGCGATCCAAAAGGGGGCCACGGCACCACGGAACAAGGACCCAAGCAAACAGGACCAACAACAGAGGTATGGAGGTATGTCTAACTTCCACTACATCTCCCAGCGGGGTTTTCACGGAGCTCCTATAGCGTGCTCCCTGCTGGTGCCATCTTCAGGTCCCTCCCCTGACTTTTGACATATTACTGTATTAAGCAGTTTGTAACACTGCTATAAAATGAAATATTCAGCTAGTAACGGTTTCATTAAACATTTTTATAGCAGATGAAATTTGATTTTTTAACAAATGTATTGTGAGTTTCCTTGCCATGCTAGCTACAGTTTGTGTAAATAATAGGAATGTGGGGTCTCTACACTAGTGAGCTCTACTGGCATGGGACGTGTCTTGGACTGAAGATTTATATCTTTCTTTCTTTGTTATTTTAGTGATGGATTCTATGAGAGTGAAAGGGCTCATAAGGAAGTAGAAGGTAGAGAGGCTCAGCAAATGAACACAGAGTCCCAGATAACCACCATACTGGTGCATTTATAATTACTTCCTCAAAGACATGAGCAAATGATTATTGCCTCTGACAACCAGAAAGCAACTAGAGCAGATCATTTTTTAAAAAAAAATGAGTGCCTAGAGATGACATGGAGGCATTTCTCATCATATCTAAGAGAATAACAGAAGAAGAAAGGTAGCTCTGAGACAAAGAAGCAGATCTAATATCTCCTTTCTTATCAGAAGATCCCCAAAATAGATGCTACAACCTTACTTCTGAGGACACTGGGGTCAAAGTCTGTCTGAAACTGAAGCTTGGGCACAAATACACAATATGATACACTTGGTTACTAAGTGACTGCAGCCCGAGGCCTTGAGAGGTCCCGAAATGGTGGGGATGTTAATAAAAAACAGTAGCTTTTTTTGTTTGGGTATAGATTTATGTTTGTCTTGCGCATGTTTGAATCCACTTACCGTTGATTAAACCACTACCTCTACTGGAAGTTTATTCCAAGCATCAACTGCTCTTTCAGTAAATTAATACTTTCCAAGATTAGTTTTGAACTTTCCTCCTGCCAGTTTGAGGTCTTGTCCCTGTGTTCTTGGTGTTAGCTACATGCTTAAAATTCTGCCCTCTTGAATCTTATTCACATTCTTAATCGCTTAAGTCCCACCCACTGTACATTTACTGCTGCAGGGCGGGCCCTCTGTGCAAAATCGCGTATATATACGTGATTCTGCATTTCTGGGTAGGGGGATGCGCAAGGCGCGCGACCTCCCTACCTGCGGACCCGAGTGTCAATCACTGTTTACAATGCAGCCCTCCTCCCTGTCAGTTTCGGCACACTGCTCGGGATGGCTGAGCACAGCCATCCCGATCAGTGTGCTTACAGTGAAGCACACATATCCCGCCCCCTAGTAAAACACTCCCATCACACAGTTAACCCTTTGATTGCCCCCACATGTTAACCCCTTCCTGCCCAGTGCAATTAGTTCAGTGTCAGTGCATTATTTTAGAATTGTATTGGTGTTACTAGGGATGTCAGTGACACCAAGTCAGTTCTCCCCCAGTGTCATAATGTTCTCCGCAGTCCCGCTATAAGGTGCAGATCACTGCCATAAGTCGCTGATTGCTGCCATTATTAGTATTAAAAAAAGAAATTCCAGTATCTATACCACCATTTGTAAATGCTATAACTTTCATGTAACCCAATTAATTTACATGTATTGGGATTTATTTTAGCAAAGACATGTCACAGAATACATTTTGGCCTAAATTTATGTCTGAATTAGATTTTTTTATATTTTTTACTGGACATGTTTAATAGCAAAAAGTCCAAAATATTGTTTTCCTCTCAAAAGTGTCAGTCTTATTTTTTATAGCTTAAAAAAATAAAAAACACGCAGGTGATCAGATACCACTAAAAGAAATCTCAATTCATGGGGAAAAAAGGACGTGGGTGCAGCATTGCATGACCGCGCAATTGACAGTTAAAGTAAAGCGCCGTAACGCAAACTGCTTCTTTAACTGCTTCCTGACCACACTATAGCAGAAATACTGCTACAGGGCAGCATGGGTGCACAAAATCATGTATATATATGTGATTTGCGCTCCTGTGGTTTTCACGCCCCTCCCAGATAACTTCAGATTGCCTGTCAGTGCACCAGTAATCACATTTAACACCTTGATTGCGAAGAACACACTCATATACTATAAACCTCCATTGCTAGTATAGTGTCTGAATGGATCAATATCTTTGATCAGATAAGCACTATACCAGCATTAGTTTAGTGTCCCCAAAAGTGCAGCGTTAGCGGGATCAGCCCGGCACCTTCAAGCACCTGCGTTTAGCGCCTACGCTTACCCCCCGCCTTCTCCCCCAGCAAGTGCAGTGTCAGTAGGTCACTGTCACTTGATACATTGCACACAAAACCGCAGTGTTTGCAGATTCAGGCCTGATCTCTGTTAGCACTTGCCGGTAAATTTTGATGACTCTCATATGCAGCAGAGTGCCAGTATTAGTGCCGCTCTACCTTTTGGTGAACTGGCGAGCACCAGCGGCCTAGTACATTCTGGTATTTCACACTCCAGTACTGCAGTATCACTTGGTGACGTGGTAAATCCCATAAGTGCAGTACAAGCTGGTGCGGTGGCGAGCACACGTATTGTCCCGCAACCACCAAGAATTTGCACACAGGCCCGAAGAGTCCCTAGTATCCTTCCGGATGTGCTTGCAAATCCTGATTGGCAGCCCACAAATTCTGCAGCACCCATACTTCCCCCATTCACTGTTCAACCCAATTCAGGTGGAAACAGCACATTTACCTACTCCCCTTGATTTTTTTGGAGTTGCTTTGAATGGAAGATCTGTATGCATTGATTGTGAATCAAAGCAATTTATATGCACAACAATTTATCGCTGCCAACCCAAATTCAAACCTTGCCAGACCATTTGGATGGAAACCCATTACTGAATGTAAATTTTTTTGGGGGCCTAACCTTCAACATGGGCATTACTAAAAAAAATGAATTGCGGTTGTATTGGTCCACAGACTCGATTTATGCCCATGTTCTCTGCTGCCATGGCCAGGCATAGACATGAGAGTATAATACGTTTTATGCATTTCAATGACAATAAACTCTGTCGTCCTCAGGGTGACCTTGAATTTGACCGGCTCCACAAAATTCGGCCCCTCATAAATTACCTTAACCAAAAATTTTCAGATATCTAATCCCCCAGCAAAAAATCTGTGCTGAAGAGTCCCTCATTAATTGTTCTGGCCGCCTTGCATTCAAACAATTTCTCCCCAGAAAGCATGCCAGATATAGGGCCAAGATGTATAAGACCTGTGAAAGGGCAACAGGCTATAAATATAAGTTTCCAATTTAGGAGGGAAAAGATAGTAACGTGGAGCCCTCCGGATGTCCAGACTACATGGGGAGCAGTGGCAACATAGTTTGGGACTTGGTGTCATCTTTTTCCAGACGGGATAACACTTATATGTGCACAATTTTTATTCAAGCATGCCACTATTTAGACATTTGTACAATGTTAGAATTGGTGCATGTGGCACCGTGCAACCAAATGTGTGCCCACCATTAGAAGTGGGTGGATGCAGGGCGGTATACTCTAATGGTGGGCATAACACATACTTTTTCTGACAGAGATTTGTTCTCTTTCTTTCATTCAGCCTACAGGCTGCATACAAAAAAAAAGAACATAGCATATATACCCAACAAGGACCAGCGATGCACTGGTATATCACTGGACTTTGAATGGTTTTACCAGGATAATGCCTACAGTTTCAGTCATAATCCTGGTATCGTTCTTTTCAGCGATCAGCTTTTATGTAAAAGCAATCCTAGTGGCTAATTAGCTGCAGGATTGCTTTTACAAGCAGTGGAAGATGATGACCCCCTCCCACACTGCCTTTCACAGCCTTCTCAGGCAGTCCCGTGCCATAGGGGGAACCTCAGAATGCAGCCGGTGTTTCTGCCAGCTGACCATAGAGCTGATTGGAGACCAGAATGGTGCCAATCATCTCTATAGTGTAAGAAATCGGAACAGCGCCATTTGTAAATTGGGAAAGCATCTGATCACACCGATCTTGGTGAGATTAGATAATGTAAGTGCAGAGTAGATATCTAATGACTGATAGACCCCAGATTTCTCAAAAAAGAATATATGACAATGCCCATTGAAGTTCAATTTGCATTTGAAAAATCGATGCATGAGTAGTATGTGACATAAAAAATTGCAGCACCTACCATTTTATTCACTAGGGTGTCTGCTTTAAAAAAAATATAATGTTTGGGGGTTCAAAGTAATATCCTAGCAAAAAACACAGATTTTCTTCATGTGAACAAAAAGTGTCAGAAACGGCTTGGTCTTCAGGTGTTTAAAAGAGTGAGTGATGTGTGGCATAAACTTCTTATACTGGGTATAAAATGCTCCCACCCCCCAAAAAAACCCTTTTTGGAAAGTAGACACCACAAACTATTTTCTGAGAGGCATGTTGAGTCAATAGAAGAATTTATTTTTTTTTCCTCAAGTTTTTGGAAAATGTTACACAAAATTGCCACTTAAATGATTTATTGCTCACACCTGCCATGGGTATATGTGTAATTACTCCCCAAAATACATTCTGCTACTTCTCCCGAGTATGGGGGTACCACATGTCAGAGACTTCTTGGCAGTCTTCCCAAGTACAGGACCCCAAAATCCAATAAGCACCTTCAGACTTTTAAAGGGCTTTATTTCCTCATTACACTTCCTGACTACCTTTCACAGTTTTGAAGGACCTGAAATGCCAGGATGGCACCAACCCCCCCCCCCTCCCAAATTACCCCTTTTTTTCTTCTCCACAAAGGAATTTGATAAGAAGCATGCTGAGTATATTTTTCAGATCTTATTTGTTGCCACATGTTTTTGGAAAATGAAGAAAGAAAACAAAAATACATTTTTACTTTTCTTATTTTATATTTCAAAACCTTGTGAGAAAAAATGAGATCTGCAAAATACTCATCATGCCTCTTTTTAAATTCCATGGTGTTTCTACTTTCCAAAAAGGGGTAATTTTTTTTATTTTTTTTGGGGGGGGGGGTTGATGCTATCCTGGCATGTCAGGGCCTCCGAAACTTTGATAGGTAGTGAGGAAGTGAAATGAGGAAGTTACGCACCTTCAGGCTTTCAAAGTGGTCATTGGATTTCAGGCTGTATGTGGCTAGACTCCCAAAAAGTCTCACACATGAGGTATCCCCATACTTGGTAGCAGTAGTAGAATGTATTTTGGGGTGCGATTCCACATATACCCATGGCTTGTGTGAGAAATATATCATTGAAATTACAAAAAAAATGCTTTTGTCATTTTCCAAAAACGTATGAAAAAAAAAATAAATCTTCCATGGACTCAATATGCTTCTCAGCAGATAGCTGAGGGTGTCTACTTTCCGAAAAGGGGTCATTTGGGGGTATTTGTACTGTCCTGGTACTTTAGTACCTCAAGAAATGTGATGAGCAGTCAGAAAGTAAAAGCTGTGTAAATTCCATTATCTATACCATAGTTTGTAGATGCTATAACTTTCACACAAAGCAAACAATATACACTTATTGGGGATTTTTTTACCAAAAATATGTAGCAGAATACATTTTGGCCTAAATTTATGATGACATTTTAGTTTTTTGGGATATTTTTAATGACAGAAATGAGACAATATTGTTTTTTCAAACTTTTTTATTTATAGCACCAAAGATAAAAAGTGAACAGGTGATCAAATACCAACAAAAGAAATCTCTATTTGTATGAAAAAAAGTATGTAGAGTGCGCATGCGCGGCGGACGGACACGTCTCCCTGAGGCTCCTCTGCACCACAGGGAAGACAGTCGTTCCGACACCAGATCTGAGCCCGCACCGCTACACGAGTGGCACCGATCGCTATAGCAACCCCCCTGCCACCAGCTGATATGGTCAGTGGAGCGCACAAACATCAAACGGTGCCGCCACATAAGCCTATTAAAGAGGCCCAGACTCGAGCCTCTTCAAAGATGGCCGCTGCGTCTGGACACAGCAGCAGCAGCCGGCCACCACCCTCCAGATTTGTAGCCCTGCATACAGAGCAGCCGAGCCATCCATGCACTTCAGAGGGTGAGTCAGATGCAGAAACCGAGATGCCTGACCTTACCAATTCTGACATCCCAGTACACTTTGAAAAAATGCTGCATAAGGCCCTGAAACAGACCTTGGACCGCATTACTGACAAGCTATCCAGGGAAATCAGCGAGCTGGGGCAACGCACTGCAGACTTAGAACAGAGGGTAGAGGACATTGACACATCACTCCAGACGCAAGGGGACGATATTGACCTGCTGCATGCCGAAAACACCATACTTCATGCACGCTTGGAGGACTTTGAGAACCGGGCCAGATGCTCAAACGTGCAAATTCGTGGCCTCCCTGAGTCAATTATTGATTTCCATTCTACTGTTACTGTGCTATTTCAAGAGCTTGCCCCTGCTATTCCGATAGAACGCTTTGAAATGGATAGGGTCCACAGGGCACTAGCTCTGAAGCGCACTGATGGTCCGCCACGAGACATCATAGCTAAGCTCCATTTTTTCAAAAGGAAGGAGCAACTGCTACAAGCCGCCTGCAACTCGGAGTCCCTCATGTTCCAAGGTCATGCTTACCAGCTGTTCCAAGACCTCTGCCCCACTACCATTACAAAGCGAAGAGCCATGAAGCCGCACCTGCTAGTACTCCAACAACATGGTATACCATATAAATGGTGCTAAATGGCCTTTTGCTGTGCTTTTTCGATACCAAGCCTGAGACTATGTATGTAAGACCACAGACGAACTTCAGGACACACTATGGAACCTCCAGCTGCTCCCTCCTGCAACACCATCAGAGAATTCCAGAAGGCAATCGGTGTCGTGCTCACCACAGAAATTGCAGCCACCACGGATCCATAATGGTCAACTTAACGCCCACAAGCGGGATCGCTTTTTATCACCTGCTCCTTTGCCACAAGATTCTATGGACTGATTCCTATCAGCCACATCTGACTCTCTAACCTGCTCCCCATGCAGTGGACCGCTGTCATCCACACGGTTGATGCTTGCGAGGTTCAGTCAGTTGACCCCCCCACCCGCCCGTAGACACTGCACACCTATATCCTTATATTTGCCTGTTGGGCTTAAACTGTTTTCCTTTAACCTTTTCCTGTCCAACTCAGGTCCTATTTTACCCTAAATGCAAATTTGATTGGTTTGTTACTTAGTTTGTCATGTTTGGGCTGTTGTTGTGCCTCTACCTTATTTAGTGGACCCTCGGTTGGTATGGTCCCAGCCTCCTAGAGGTTGTGCCCGATTGGCTGCAGCCGACAGCTCTGAGGCTCCCTCGGTGCCTTGCTCGTTGATTTTGATGTTTTATTTCCCACCAGGATCGCATTAGTATGCCATTGTCCACGTGCTGTCTTCCCAACCACCTGCGTATCAGTGCACTCATCACTAGCCCCCTTGGTGTCACCTTTTTTTACACCAGTTGGGCTACAACCGTTCCCTAGGCCACCCAGGCTCTGGGTGCTCCTGGGGACCGTTCTCTTTTGGCCTGTTTATGGTCTCTCTTGTTTATCCTAGAACACCCTTCCCCCTCCCTATCCCCTTTCCTGCTCTCATGTATGCCTCCACAATGTTGTCCAGTTTCTTTATCCGCATATCATCCTTGTGCCTGACACGCAAGATCCTCTTTCTGATGGTACCCCATAATCTTACTATTCATTACTTGTTTTACCCATGGGTTCCCTAAACATTCTCACCCTGAATGCACAGGGTCTTAACATACCACAGAAGCGCAACAAGGCTTACCGCTCATTTGCTTCTCACAACGCCCATATAGTCTGTCTTCAGGAGACACACTTCACTCCTACCTCTATTCCCAAATTTTTTGGCCTTCGCTACCCACAGGTCTACGCGGCCACTGCTGCTACTAAACGCAGAGGGGTTCTAATTGCCCTTCACCGTACAACACCTTTCCAGTTACATACTGAGATTAAAGACCCAGAGGGTCATTACCTTTTGCTCGTTGGGCAATTGCTGGGCTTTGAGGTCACCATCGCCACATACTACGCCCCCGAACCAGGGTCCTTTACCATTCCTTTCCCATCTCCTTTCAATTATTGACATTCACAAGTGTGGCACACTAATAGTCTGTGGATATTAAAACTGTATAATTTACCCCTTTCTAGACAAATCCCCTCAATCCCCCTCTCCGCATACCCCCAAACATTCCTTCCAATCCATACTGCAACAGTATTCACTGATTGACACATGGAGAGAACTGAATCCTATAAAACGCCAGTACACCTTTTACTCCCACCCTCATAAGGTTTTTTCAAGAATCGATCATATTTTTATGACCGCCAGCTCTTCCCCCCGTATTCTGGCTTCCGACATCCTCCCAATTCCCTGGTCAGATCACTGCGCTGTGATCACCACCATTTCTTTTCTGGCTCCATCCCCCCCCGATCCCTCTTGGACCATTAACGAAAGCCTGCTAGCTAACCCTTTACATTGCTCGGATATAGAATTAGCGCTTAAGGACTATCTTTCATTGAATCAAATCCCTGAAATCCCCCCCTCCTTCTTTGGGAAGCGCACAAACCTGTACTACGTGGAATCTGCATCAGTAAAGCCTCCTTCCTCAGTAGGGAAAAGAGACAAAAACACCTTCTTCTCGAACAAGCTTATGACCAATCCCATTTTGCTTTCCAAGCATCTCCCGCCCCTGCTAATAAAGAAGCCCTTGAACAATCTCGACTAGCCCTTGACCTCCTTCTTACGGACCAAGCCGAGCTTTCTCTCCGTAGATCTCGGCATAAATACTACACTAAAGCTAATAAACCTGGCACCTTTCTTGCTCTCTCTCTCCATAGACTAGATCAACTGTCAAGCCTATAAGGCTACGGACTTCTTCTGCAAATCTCACTAGCAACCCGGAGCGGATCCTGCAAATTTTCCACAAACATCTCTCGCATCTTTATTCTACCTCCTCACCCTTTGACTCTTCCCAGGCCGATGCCCTCTTTGCTTCCCTCCCTTTCCCGAAATTGGCCGAGAACCAACAGCGCTGGAGCAACCTATCTCTACGGCCGAAACCTTTAATGCCATTAATCTCTTAAAGCCCTGCAAGCGCCCAGGACCCGATGGCTTTTCTGACACATATTATAAAAAGTTTGCCCACATACTAGTGCCTGTTCTAACAAACGCACTCAACGCTATACTTTCGGCCATATTTTTAGCTCAGACACAGTACAAGCCAACATCTCAATGATCCCCAAGCCGAACTCAGATGACATGCAATGGTCTAATTACAGACTAATTTCCCTCCTTAACCTAGATGTCAAATTGTTAGCCAAAATGCTATCTACACGTCTCAAAAATGCATTGGTTCCTTAATCCACAACGACCAAGTTGGCTTTATACCAACCCGACAAGCTGGGGATAACGTCAGACGTGCATTACTTCTAGCACATTTAGCGAAATCTTGCAACATTCCCACCTGCTTCTTGTCCTTGGACATACGGAAAGCATTCAACACCGTCTCGTGGCCATACTTGCACTACATTCTTTGGCCCGCATTTTTTAACTTGGATCTTTTCCCTTTACCAGGGCCCCTTGGCCAGAATTAAATACTTAGGTCATCGATCTGCTTATTTTCCAATTCTGCGTGGCACCAGACAAGGCTGTCCCCTTTCCCCTCTGCTTTTTGCCCTAGCTATAGAACCGCTGGCCCTATTGATTAGGTCCAATCCGGATGTCCGCGGACTTGAGATAGGAGGCACCTCACATAAATTGTGTTTATTTGCGGATGACGTCCTACTTTTCCTCACCTCCCCTTTAACATCCACACCTACCCTTCTTTGCCTTCATGTTAATCCCCAGAAATCACTGGCACTCAATATTTCGCTCCCCCCTAATGAGCTAACCCATCTGAAACTGATACTTCCGTTCACATGGTCGCAAGGCTCCGTTCCCTTTTTGGGCATAAAACTCACCCTGCATATCTCAGGTCTCTATACCGCCAACTACATCCCTATGCTAGCTAATCTTACGGCACTTATGACTAAATGGTCCTCCCTCCCACTAGCTTGGCTAGGTAGGATATCAGTTGTGAAGATGTCAATCCTCCCCAAAATTCTTTACCTCTTCAGAGTTCTCCCCATCCCAGTACCCGCCCACTACCTTGGCGTCTTACAGCGCCGCATTTCTTCCTACGTCTGGGGCAAAGTCCGCCCACGTGTTCCTCGCTCTACTCTCTATCGATCCAAACTCTGTGGCGGACTGGTCCTCCCTGAAATTAGCAAATATTACCATGCGGCACATATGGCACAGTTACCAAAGTATCACGAAACCCCGCAGTGGGTTATTCTTGAATCCATCGAGTGCGACCCCTTTTCTACAGCAAACCTTCTCTGGTTAAAACCCGTTGACCGTCATACGATTAGGAACCCCATAACCTCTCACTTTTTGTTTCTCTGGGATAAACTGAAGTCCCGCTATCGCCTACAATCACCTCATAATCCGCTACTTTCATACCTTCGAAATCCAGCTTTTTCCCCAGCGTGGTCCTCACCACTACGTCTTTACTCGCTGGTCCACAGCAGGTCTTACCCAGACCCGCCACTTCATGATCAGGAATAAATTTATATCCTTTGCCTCATTATGCGAGTCCCATAACCACCCAATCTCTGAGCTATTCAGGTATCTGCAGTTGAAACATTTCTTTGCACCGTACACAATGCCAACCCCATATCCACTTTGTCCCCTTTTGAGCGAGCATGTCACAGGGATCCCCATAGGCGGGGCCTCATATCTTATTTATACTCCCTTTTTACGACCTCGACAGCGTCCTCGTTACCCTCATATACATATAAATGGGAAGCGGACCTAGGCTGGCGAATTGACTCTTCGGATTGGGACCTCATTTGGTCCAATACCAAAGAATCGTCACAAAACATTGTGGCCCTGGAGGCCAACTACAAAGTTCTGACCCGCTGGTACCTAGTCTAGACTAGAATTGCAAAATACACCCCTAATTACCCCTCAGCTTGCTTCAGAGGCTGCGCAGACCTGAGTACCTTTTTTCATATATGGTGGGATTGCTCAACCATCCAAGATTTTTGGGTGGATGTTTTTAAAATAATTTCCACGATTAGTACCATGGCCCTTCAACCGAATCCATTGGTTGCGCTGCTCAACCTGCGACCACCAGACATCACAAAAGCACATTTCAAACTCATCCTACAAGTCACTACTGCTACCAAGCAGGTAATCGCTAAATCTTGGAAATCCCCCTTGCTAAGCATAACTGCAGTTACGAACAGCGTCACACAGGCTATGATTCACCCAAAAATAGAAGCCATCATCTTAGATTCCATCCCAAAATTTAAGACGATTTGGAACCCCTGGGTGGAACATTTCCTCTCACTCAATTTTGACGATTCACTTCTCAACCCGTAACCCATGTCCCCAGCTATACCGGTACCATTCCTTACTAATACTGTGGTTTTCCTCCTCTCCTTACCGTGGAGCCGTACATCCCCCTCCATCCTCCCTCCCCTTCCCCACCTTCTTTTCTATTAGGCATCAGTTGCCAGTTGCCAGTTTAATGTTCTTGACGCCTAGCCTTGTACTTATGGGAAATTTTTATTGAACAATTGTTGTACACTTTCAATGTCCCATTTATATTTTATATTTTTTTTTTTGTTGTTTTCTGTTAAAACAATAAAATATTTGAACAAGAAAAAAAAGTATGTAAATTTAATTTATGTACCATATTGCATGACTGCGCAAATTGTCAGTTAAATTAGAGCAACGCTGTATAGCAAAAAAAATGGCATAAATTGCAGTATCTATACCATAGTTGTAGACGCTATAACTTTCACACAAAGCAATCAATATACACTTATTGAGATTTCTTTTACCAGAAACATGTAGCAGAATATGTTTTGGCCTAAATTTATGACTAACTTTGAGTTTACTATATAATTTTTATAGCCAAAAGCAAAAAATATTGTTTTTCCTTAAACATTTTTGGTCTTTTCTTGTTTATAGTGCAAAAAATAAAAAGAGCACATGTGATTAAATTCCACCAAAAGAAAGTTCTATTTATGTGGAAAAAAGGATGTCAATTTTGTTAGGGTAGAGCATTGCATGACCGTGCAATTATCAGTTCAGACCTGTCTCCATTTTTGTTGTTCATATCTGGATTCATTCTTTTTTATCAGTATTTTTTTGTAAGTGAGTTCTACAGAACTGGACACAGTATTCTAAATGATGTAAAGCAAAAATTTACTGTATATATGGGAATCAGGACCCCATTCTACCTGTTGGTGATCCCTTTGCTGATACACCCTAGAACTCTACTTGCTTTTCCCCCTAAAGGCCACACTGTTTGCAGTAATATGAAATAAGCACCCATACATCTTTTCCCTCTAGTTCTGGCCAATACACTACCCCCAATACTGTACGCTATCAAGGGATATTTTTTCCATAGGTGCAGTATTGCACATTTAGAAACATTAAACTGCAGTTTCCTCTGCTTTGACCAATTTTTCAGCAATGCCAAATCATGTTCCATGTTACAGACACCTCTAGGGATATAAATTCTATTGCACATCTTTGTGTCATCAGCAAAAAGAAAATTCTTACCAAATCTTTAGGAAACCACTTGCCTACCGGGCATATTTACCTCCTTCCAGCTCAGGCCAATTTTCAGCTTTCAGCGCCGTCGCACTTTCATTGACAATTGTGCAGTCATGCAAAACTGCACCCAAACAAAATTTTAATCTTTTTTTTTTTAGACAGATAGAGCTTTCTTCTGGTGGTATTTATTCACTACTGGGTTTTTTTCTTTTTTGTTAAACAAGCTAAAAATAAAAAAGTTTTTTCTTAGTTTCTGTTATAAAATTTTGTAATTTTTCTCTTTCACTGATTTGCGCTAATGAAGCTGCAGTGATGGGCCATGATAGGCATCACTGATTAGGAAGCACTGATAGGTGGCACTGATGGGCATTGACATGCATCACTGGTGGTCATTGACAGGCATCACTGATGGGCACTGAAAGGCATCACTCATATATGGCACTGATAGGCGGCACTGATAGGCAGCACTTACTGGTACTGATAGGCGGCACTGATTGGAACTATTAGGCGGCACTGATTGGAACTGTTAGGCGGTATTGACGGGCATTGATAGGCAACACTGACTGGCACTGATTGGTGGCACTGATTGGCGGCACTGATGGGCATCACTGACTGTCACTGATAGGTGGCATTGACTGGCACTGATAGTTGGCACTGAAAGGCAGCTCTGATGGGCACTTTTATGTGGCATTGATGTGCACTGGTAGGCACTGATATGTGGCATTGATGTGCACTGATGGGCACTGGTATGTGACATTGATGGGCACTGATGGGGCTACACTGATCATCAGGGCGCTGATTGTCAGTGCCCTGATGATCAGTGTAGATGTCCCCTCTGAGGAATACTGCTTACCAGCTCTCGTCTCCTTTTGCGCTGTCAGTGTGAGGAGAGGACTGCCGATAACCAGCATTTCATGTTTATATGCGATCAGCTGTGATTGGATACAGCTGATCACATGACAGAGCCTGTGTCATCAGCTCTTGACTGTGATTGGTAATCTGCTGTGTGCCAGGGACACAGTGCACCACTGATCGCTCCGTGCCCGAATGTGCAGTTAGAGTGTTAGGAAGTCATATGACGTCCTCCCAGAATGAGAGAGCCGTTGCCCACCTGTCATTTACTTATATGGCTAGCAGGAGGCGGCTACATCACTTACAAACAGATAAAGGACAGAAAGAACAGGACCTAATACAGAAATTTTGGTACACCACTAGTGACTGGGCTCTGTCCTGTCTGTTAAGACAGATACCCTGATAATTTGCCATAAATGAGGTAACTCAGGCTTCCATGTGGTTCTTTTTATTTGAATTGGCATATTGACAAAGATCTAAGATAATTATTGAACTAGTGAAAGGAGAATGAGGGTGGGCTCATCCCCCACAAGAGTGTTCTAGAGTCTCCCAACAGACATGTGCATGTCATGTTTTCGTGATTCATTTTGTATCCTAGGCATTCATTTTGTACGTTCATTTTTATCAGAGGGATTCAAAATTTTAAAAAAACAAGTTTTTTACAAGTCCTTTATTAAAAACAAAAAAAATGTCCTCCACAGCTACTCACATGTCCCATCACATGCTAAATGACAGGTAAACATGGGAGCAGAGCAGGATTTTTTTTCGTGTGGGTTGGTGACCAGCTTTCATCATGATTGACATTAGATCTACTTTAGGGGACATTGTTTTTGTTTTTTAATAAAGGACTTATCAAAAATTGTGTTTGGGCTTTTTTACTTTTGACAATTTTTTGATGACTCATTCACATGGGGGAGTGGGATCTGGGGTCTCCCACCCCCCTTTGGGAACAAAGCACCTTGTCCCCATGTTGATGGGGACAAGGGCCTTTTTCCCAGAACCCTGGGCAGTGGTTATGGGGGTTTGTTGTCGGGAGTTTATCAGAAGCTGGAAGCCTGGTTTAACAATGGGGGCTCAGATTCCTGCCCCCCTATGTGAATGAGTATGGGGTACATAGCATTCCTACTTATTCACAAAAAAACGCACTGAAACTAAAAAAAAAAAAAAAAGGTCAATGGATGACCCTACCAGCATGTTTATCCATCGCTCTTCATGTGATGGGGCACTGCCAAATGACATGGGACACGGGTGACATGAATGGACGCGCCGGCAAGTGGTGGAATTTTATGTTCATGTGGGTTGATATTCGGCATTTATTATTGGTGGGTTTCAGTAAAGGACTTGTCAAAAACTGTGTGTGTTTTTTTTAACTTTTGACAGTTTTTTTGGTGAATAATATGGGATACCCCACCATATTCATTCACATGGGGGAGATTCAGACATCGATAAGCCCCATCTGCAAACCCCCACAACCACCACCCATCTACATGGGCACAAGGTTCTTTTGGGGAGAGCCCCACTCTCCCAAAACACCATGGCATGTGGCCTGGTAGGCTCAGGGAGGGGGGCGCGCGCGTGTCCCTCCCTTTTCTGGCCTGCCAGGCTGAATGCACAGATAAGGGTCAGGTATGGATTTGGGGGGGAACTGACACCTTACATTTTACACCATACCAGACCCAAAGGAATTCAGATCATTCATTATTTCGGATGCTTCACACATCTGAATGAAACAAATGAATTCCATTGTTTTGTTATAATTTAATTTGGATTTATTGACATTCATTACTGTAGTTTTTTGTAGATTCTCATATATCCGGATCTCCAAATAATGAAAATTTCATCAGAATTTAGATTCGTAACAAATTGCTCATGTCTATCTCCCAAATGTAAGGCAGGATTTAAAATGTGTATATATGTAAAGTGCAGCGCTAAACTTAAGTAAAAGGTGCAAAGTCCATATGATATAAATAAATAAAAAATAATAAATAATAATAAAATAGTTCATATGAATGATAAAATCGTGCTCTTAGTGGTCTTGTATATCCTGGTTGGTGCTTGTGCTTTACATAAAATAGAAGAAATGCGCACTCACCGGAAGCGCTATAGTAATGCGCGTTATAATATATCTCCTAGTGTCAGAAGAAGATTTTTCATTCATTACTATCCTATTATATTTTATTCCTTCAGGATATACATTATATATAATTTTACAAATACATTAGACTATATATACATTTATTTATAGTATTTCTTATTATGTGTTTATGACCAATGTTAGATTCATTTCATATTACCCCAATTCAGATATAGCTAATAATTTTTAAATATTCTTATGTCATTTTTATTCTGTTTAGACTATTTTTTACTGAATAAATTGCTACTGTTTTGATATTGTGTTTACGTTATTTATCGTACTTATATATATATTTTAAATGTACAGTATTTATATTAGTTATGGCTATCAATCCCATTTACCCATGGAGTAGTGCCCTCTATCAGTAATAATTTACTCACAATTAATTTATTCATCTCTTGTTATAATGAGTACACGACTTGTCTAGGACATTAATTGGCACAATGACATTTTGAAAGCTTTCTAATATGCTATTATATGTCACACGTCCTTGTTAAGGACAATACAGCTTCCTTTTTATTAATGTAAACGGACCATGGGAAAATGGCATCCGCCGCTATGCAGGCAATCTTGATTCAGCCTCCAGTAAGATGGCGCATGCTTCACGTGCATGCGCCATCCGGTATTTAAGTTGACGGCACGTGAAAGGCGCAATTGGCAGTCCCCCATGAAGACGTGCTAGTGCATGAAATGTGTAGGAGGAGCCAATTACGCAGTGACGTCACGCTGCCTGAGCATCGTGGAGCTCCAGCGGCCATCTTTACTTGTGGATGGTCAGTCCTTTTGCTTTTTACTCTGACGTATCAATGTTTTTATCTGATTGATGCATCATTAATAAATCTTTTACAACATACTACACTATGGGCATTTTCCTGCGTCACTCCCTGGTGGAGTATTAACCCCCCAGATGCCCAGTACCAGCCTCAAGATCCCAGAGAGGGAGCTTCCTGTTACTCCATGAGCGGCGCCCATCCATCCCTTAAGGGGAACTCTGGACACCCTTGGATCATCATTTAAGATTCCTGGATTCATCTTTACCTGACCCCATTCTGATGACAAGAGCTGGGCAACACGGACTTTCAACTCCCTCCAAAGGTTTTCTATGGGGTTGAGATCTGGAGACTGGCTAGGCCACTCCAGGACCTTGAAATGCTTCTTACGAAGCCACTCCTTCATTGCCCGGGTGGTATGTTTGGGATCATTGTCATGTTGGAAGACCCAGCCACGTTTCATCTTCAATGCCCTTGCTGATGGAAGGAGGTTTGCACTCAAAATCTCACGATACATGGCCCCATTCATTCTGTCCTGTACATGGATCAGTCGTCCTGGTCCCTTTGCGGAGAAACAGCCCCAAAGCATGATGTTGCCACCCCCATGCTTCACAGTAGGTATGGTGTTCTTTGGATGCAACTCAGCATTCTCTCTCCTCCAAACACGACGAGTTGTGTTTCTACCAAACAGTTCTATTTTGGTTTCATCTGACCATATGACATTCTCCCAATCCTCTTCTGGATCATTCAAATGCTCTCTAGCAAATTTCAGATGGGCCCGGACATGTACTGGCTTAAGCAGGGGGACAAGTCTGGCACTGCAGGATCTGAGTCCCTGGCAGCATAATGTGTTACTGATGGTAGCCTTTGTTACGTTGGTCCCAGCTCTCTGCAGGTCATTCACTAGGTCCCCCCGTTTGCTCACCGTTCTTGTGATCATTTTGACCCCACGGGGTGAGATCTTGCGCGGAGCCCCAGATCGAGGGAGATTATCAGTGGTCTTGTATGTCTTCCATTTTCTAATTATTGCTCCCACAGTTGGTTTGTTCACACCAAGCTGCTTGCCTATTGCAGATTCAGTCTTCCCAGCCTGGTGCAGGTCTACAATTTTGTTTCTGGTGTCCTTCGACAGCTCTTTGGTCTTCACCATAGTGGAGTTTGGAGTGTGACTGTTTGAGGTTGTGGACAGGTGTCTTTTATACTGATAACAAGTTCAAACAGGTGCCATTGATACAGGTAATGAGTGCAGGACAGAGGAGCCTCTTAAAGAAGAAGGTACAGGGCTGTGAGAACCAGAAATCTTGCTTGTTTGTAGGTGACCAAATACTTATTTTCCACCATACTTTGCAAATAAATTCTTTCTAAATCAGCCAATGTGATTGTCTGGATTTTTTTTCTTATTTTGTCTCTCATAGTTGAGGTCTACCTATGATGCCAATTACCGGCCTCTCTCATCTTTTTAAGTGGGAGAACTTGCACAATTGGTGGCTGACTAAATACTTTTTTGCCCCACTGTACATGCTCCGCAGAGAGCTTGTTAAGACAGGCGTCACCAAGTTTGATGACAAGCCTGAAAATTTCAGAGGCTGGAAATCCACTTTTAAGGCCACAATGAGTGACCTACACATCAATGCCACAGAGCAATTAGATCTACTCATCAGATGGCTAGGTCCCCAGTCTACTGAACGCATCAAGAGACTCAATGCAGTTCATTTTGACAACCCTGCTGCAGGCCGTAATGCTGCTTGGTGTAGACTTGAATATACCTTTGGCAGACCAGAGGCCATTGGATATGCTTTTTCAAAAGGTTGCAAAGCTTCCCAAGGATTTCTGCTAGCAACAATCTAAAGTTTCAAGAACTTAGCAATGTTCTATTAGAGCTTCAACTTGCTAAGGCTGACTTCAACTTACCTGGTCTCAGTTACCTTGACACCTCTCATGGCATCAAATCTATTGTTCTCAAGCTACCATATGGAATTCAAGAAAGATGGGCAGCGCTTGCATCAAAGTATAAGGAAGAACATAGACTTGCCTTTCCTCCTTTTTCCTACTTCTGCGAGTTCATCAAAAGAATTGCAGATACTAAGAATGACCCAAGTTTCTCATATGGGGACTGTAACCTTCTCAGTACACTCTCTCCAAGACCTACAAACACACGTATGTCGCACAGAAACCATAGAGGTCCAGCGTTAGTGAAAAGGACTAATGTTCTACCTGCACCTGCTACAGTTCTTGAAAAGACTGATCAAAACAAGAAAATTGAGGACCCAAATCGCCAATGTCCAATACAAAACAAACCACATCCACTTAACAAATGTATTGGCTTCAGAAAGAAAACCCTCCAAGAACAAAAGGAACTTTTGAAGATATTTGAGGTTTGCTACAAATGCTGTGCCTCCACAGAACACTTTGCAAAGGACTGTAAAGTGATCATCAGATGTATAGAGTGTGACAGTGATGACCATGTGCAAGCTCTTCATCAATATTCGCACAACTCTACTTCGCTCACAAACAATCTTCCTGAGGCAAAGCAAGGCGGGGAGCGCCCAGATCAAGCAGCACCTACCACCCCAGTGTTCTCTACATGTACAGAGGTCTGTGGAGAAGGCTTCTGTGACAAATC
This sequence comes from Staurois parvus, assembly GCF_062004578.1. Classification (NCBI taxonomy): domain Eukaryota; kingdom Metazoa; phylum Chordata; class Amphibia; order Anura; family Ranidae; genus Staurois; species Staurois parvus. The sequence goes on along the minus strand of NW_028318390.1, from coordinate 3,601,720 downwards.
CTGTGCAAAGATATGCTTGGTCCGTGTATACTCCAAAGGTCAACCTGAAAGCGCCATAAGACTGTATACTATTCTGGATGATCAGAGTAACAGATCTCTTGCAAGAACAAAGTTTTTTGAACTGTTGAAAATAACTGGAGATGCTCTGCCTTATAATCTAAGCACTTGTTCCGACACTACAGAAGTCTTAGGTAGGAGAGCCAGTGGTCTTGTAGTTGCTTCTCTGAATGACAATGTAGAAATATCTTTGCCCACTATCACTGAGTGCAACCAGATTCCAAACATCAAAGAGGAGATCCCTACTCCTGAAGCTGCTTTTCACCATTCTCACTTAAAGCACATAGCCAATCAAATACCAGCCCTCAATGAAAGTGCCGATGTCCTGCTGTTACTTGGTCGAGACATCCTAAGGGTGCACAAAGTTCATCATCAAATCAACGGTCCACACAATGCACCATATGCTCAGTGTCTGGATCTAGGATGGGTCATCATAGGCAATGTCTGCCTAGACAAGGACAAGAGGTCTCTTCCTTTGAAACACATTTCCTGTCAAATGGACGAACAGCTTGTTCAGAACAACAACCACATAAATATATTGTGAAAGAAAGACTGTTTGAAAAAGGTGCACAACAGCACATCATACAAGACAATAAGAAAACTCTTAATCTCTGGGATGACAACATCGGCAACACAGTGTTCGAGATAACCACTAAAGACAATGAGTTGGCAGCTAGCATAGAAGACAAAGAATTCTTGAAAACCATGAGTAAATAGTTCTACCAAGATGATTCCAACAGTTGGGTAGCACCTCTACCATTTCGTACCCCAAGAAAGAGACTACCAAACAATAGGGAACACGCAGAATCACGGTTTGTTTCTTTAAATCGCAGTTTGAACCAGAAGCCCGAGATGAAAAGGCACTTTGTGGACTTTATGCAGAAGGTGTTTGAGAGAGATCATGCTGAGCCTGCACCTCCTCTTACGGAAGGAGAAGAATGTTGGTACTTACCATGCTTTGGTTTCTACCATCCTCGCAAGCCTGATCAGATTAGGATGGTCTTTGACTCAAGTGCTCATCATGAAGGTGTCTCCCTCAATGACAATCTTCTCACTGGGCCTAATCTGAACAACAATCTCATAGGAGCTTTACTTCGATTCAGACAAGAGCCAATTGCTGTTATGGCTGATATTCAGCAGATGTTCCACTGTTTCATCGTCCATGAAGACTACAGAAACTTTCTCAGGTTCCGATGGTATCGCAATAATGATGTCAACGATGAAGTCATAGACTATCGAATAAAGGTACATGTTTTCGGTAACAGTCCTTCTCCTGCAGTAGCAATTTTTGGACTGAGGAAAACAGCTCAAGAGGGTGAGAAAGAATTTGGATATGATGCAAGACAGTTCATCGAAAGGAATTTCTCTGCCCAATGAAGAAGAAGCTATTTACATTCTTACTAAACCCAGAACATGCTTGCCACTGCAAACCTCAGACTTCACAAAATCATCTCTAACAGCGACAAGGTCATGATAGCCTTTCCTTCCGATGATCATGCTGTCAGTGTGAAGAAATTCCAACGCAGTCTTGGATTGCTTTGGAATGTTAAACAAGACACATTCACATTTCAAGCATCAGCCTGTGAAAAGCCTTTCAGAAAGCGAGGAATTTTGTCTACAGTGAACAGCATTGATCATCCTTTATGTTTCATTACACCTCTCACCATTCAGGGTAAGATACTGCTGAGACAACTTACTTCTGAAAGCTTAAACTTGGATACCCCTTTACCCAAGGAGAAACAACAAAGGTGAGAATCCTGGAAACAATCTCTAAAAGCATTAGAACAACTCCAGATACCATGCTCTTGCACCCAAGTATCCTTAAAGAATACCATCAGAAGAGAGATTCATGTCTTCTCTACGCCTGAACAATGGCACTATATTCCCAGAAGCCTCAACCCTACTGACTGTGGCAGTCATGCAGTTCCTCCTACTGCATTTCTGTACATATCTTGGCTATATCCTCCATGAAACAAGGTTCTGCTCACCTTTGCTCCAGGCCTATAATGGAACTAGTACTTCTTTTGCCCAAAGAGGAAGACAAGTCATCAACCTAATTTAAAGGGAGGTAAGAAGGGATGTGCATGTTGCTGCCTTCCCCTCTGAATATGGATTTCCATGTCTCAGCCTGGACTTTCGAGACCAACGTCTGCAAGTATTATGCTACATGTTTGCATTGTTTTCCTTTGTTCTTCCCTTCCCTCTTGTTTTGCAGATGTTCCTGGAAAGAATCTTCATTATTTATTTTGGACTTGAACTAAAGTTTTATTATAATAGAAATCATAGATTTCATTGGGGAGGGTTTCATATGTATCTAAAAACAATGGTGTAACGCTAAGTAAAACTAAACAAAAATCAATAGTACATGATGACATAAAAACATATGAACATATACATAAAACCATAAATAAGTGAGCAGTCACAAACTACAGAAGTGACCCCCCAAGAAAAATGTCCCCAATACAGGGGACCAAATAACTGTGAGATAGGTGATTCCCTATAGGGGAATACAACTGGTATATCAGTGCAAGTGTTCAACATATATGCAATTCATGCCAGCTGAAAGTCCATTGGAACAGCTTGTATTGTGCAAAATGCTAATAAACCACTTGTGGATTCAATCGCTAAAATTGTGGGGTGATAATGGTGCCACACACTGTGTAGTGATATCAATAAGTGGCCAATGTGCCTCCTCACCTCCATAAATTGACCACAAGGGCCAGCTTGCTTTGTGGGAATCCCACGTATTCGCGAAAATTGCCACGTCACCAGTAAGACCTCCTTGGATAAGCCAGTGACCCCAATACTCCTGGATGCTCTCCAATTACCAGGTCCTCATAGACAGCCGTTTCCAAAATATGATTGTATTAAAAGACAGAAGAGATCCTCCATAGTGTAAACTAGTAAAGTTATTTCCAAAAAAAGCAGTAAAATTGCCCACTCACATGTCAGAAAGACAATGTCAGCTTTTTCCCATATTATGGGTGTATACTCATGGTTCTCGGTGTTTCAATATGGTGTCCGTGCCAGAAACTACGTCACCATGCCCCGGAAGTGCTGTCAATGCGTACTGACGCGTTGCGTCATGATGCCCACGTGACTTCCTCAGGTTATCAGTCTTCTCAGCTTTCAAATGGGCTTGGTGAGAGTATTGCTTTTTGTTGTATGGGGGAAGGCAAAGCGATGTAGGAAGGTTGAGGAATGCTGCACCTATTTGATTTAGATATATGTTAAAATGCTAAACTTCTGGCTGCATTCCCTATGTTTGGAATTTTTTCTCCTGAAAATTTTCTTGCTTAAATAAGCATATTTTTTTCCTTTTACTGTGAATATATTGATCCAAAATTGAGCATTTAAATTTTTATTTGTGAATGTGGATTTTTTTTCTTGCTGAAAAGTTTTCTGAGTTAAATAAGGGACTATGTTGTTCAAAAAAATCCAGTGTTCTATGACTCTGCTAGTCTTTCAAATATCAATGTGCTTACAGAAATCAAAAGAAAACTCGAAGGCTAAGATGTTTCTCTTAGTACTTCCTGCTATGTCCCTGTCTGTATTTATTTTCCTATATGCTTCCACAGTTTTTTCCTCCAGATCCTCCTTTCTATACTGTTTACCATGCCTTAAACTATAGAAAGGGACCAATTCTCAGCAACTCTGTTAGATAGCAAGGTATATTTTAGCTTTCCATTTAAGACCTGTACTCTTTCCTTTCCATAAAACACATTTAAAATTGGGTCATTCATGTGCATTTATATAGGTGATGTTCCCAACCACTTCACCCTTGCTGGCATGGAGTAGAGGGTTCAGAAGGAGGCTTCAATAGTATGTTAATCCAACATTTCATATTTCTGATATGTGCCTTCTGTACCAAGTACTTGTATAAAAAAAGTATCCTGTTCTCTTTGTATTGCTCCCTCTGTGTGAAATCCCTGGTGTTCCTGGAAGTCCCTTTCTTTCCTATTAAAAACTGACTACACTAGGTATGAGAGCACAGCATGGGAAGTTCTCTAGCTGTGCTGGAACTCAGTCCACTCTTCTTCAATGCTCAGACTTCTGCTCACATGCCCCCCCCCCCGGCTTAGCATTTCTCTTGTTGGATGAGTGTACTGCTGTTTTCCCTCCCCTAGCTCTCTGTTCCCAGCTGCATAAGGAGCTTAAAGGGTATGTGCTCACTTATAAAACAGGAGAAAAAAAGGTATTCAAATTTTTTTTATATCTATATGCAAATATTTTGCCATTAATTTCTATTTTAAACTGGGTTGTTTTACAAAGTGAGGGTTTACATATACCAGGGGCGGACTGACAACTCATGGGGCCCCCGAGGAATAGGGGATCATGGGGCCCCTGTGTCCTCGCCCACACTCAAACCACACCCAAAAAAGCCTATGAAAGGTACCAGGGGCATCTCATGGGGCCCCCTACTGACCCCGGGCCCTTGGGTGGTGCTCGAGTTCCCAAATGGTCAGTCTGCCCCAGACATATACTTTAATAAATGCCAAAAATGTGTGCTTATGAATGTAAATGTACTCAAAATGATTCACTAGTATAGATTATGAAAGAAAAACATACAATTATTCTAATTCCAAATAACCAGGGAAATCTGCTGTGAACTGTATACAGTACATCAATTCACTCATTACTAGTCATACACTCTATTCTACATACAATGTTGTTTTAACAAGTCACATATGTTTTCTGTGTGGTAGCTTTATCTATAAGAAGAGAAAAATGATGATGATACCCATTGCAAAAATCACATTTCCACTGTCATTTTTCTGTTGTAGGTTAGCGTATGAATACAAATACTGTACCTGATTTTTTTTCTCATTTTTTCGAAAGATATATTTGTGGAGACTTTCTGCTGTAATTGGTGCTCTATGAATGCATATTAATAATTATTCAATGAAAACAATAATAAAAGTACCCAACCATAAGTCCTATTTCCTTGCTTTGCAGGAATAATTAGAATTAATATAGCTGACATTTAGATGTGTACACACTGCCTTTTTTAATAATGCTAGAGGCTGGTATTTTGAGCAGCTCTCACCCCAGCTTCCTTATCTTTCAGCAATAACTAGTATTGTTTTGCAGACTAAACAGATAATTGGCCTTCTGGAAGCATAAAAGGTATCTTGCAGAGCTGAGTGAAATGTCATTAATAACGGAGAATGATATACTCAAAAATTCTCACAGAAGTATGATTAATCAACCATCCCCTGGCGTTAGATATAATCTTCAGATCTCTCCTCAGTGCAGCAATTTATGTGTTTTTTCTACTTGCAACAACTGATTTTTATCCTTCATTAATCATATAATTCAGTAAAACAATAGATCACTTTATTTCTTCCTATATGTTTTTAAGTCACATGCTTCCCTCTAAGTGCACTTTATATCTTTATCTGATTACTAATACTTTCTGTGTTAGCTCTATCTAGCTGGAAGGCTACAGACATCTTGCTTGTATTTCTTATGTGCACTCCGTTGTGACATAATTTAAACAGTAATTGCCCTGTAAACACAAATGTATCAATTTTCTTCTCTTTATGTAAATGTGGCTGATTTCTCCAGATCTGTGGATACCACCCAATCCAAAAAGACAGTATGAGGAACTAACAATGTATTTACCAAATACATAAAGTATGTTACAGTATGTCAAATATGCTTATATAAAGGACCTAAAATAAACTGGAAAGAAAGATGGCTGTTTAGCAACAGAATTAACATGTATACACTACAACTAATAAGGCACATTTTCCATGTTTTACTTTAATTTCTCAAATAATATCTCAAGTAATAAAATAACTAAAAGTATTTCTGCATCATTCAGTAAAATCTTTGCACAGAATAATGGTGCTCAGTCTTTTTAAGTCTAAGGTTGCAAATCTTCCAGAAATGCAACATAATTTTATTATGTTGTAATTTCATACAAAAAGAGAAATATAATCAAGTTATAGCTCAAAAATTAGTAATAGTGTATTAAATGCTAATACAAATTTAAAATGTTTATTCACAATTGCAAGAAACCTAGCAAAAAAAAATAAAAAATAGATGAAGTAGAATGTTTGTTGTTCAAGTAACAATTTAACTACATGGGAATATTGAAAATCTGGTTGGACATCTTTCATGACTGGACTGCTAATCAAGAGGTGCTCTTGATTTCAGCGGGACAGAATTGGCAGAAGAGGTAGAGGGAAATTCATTTATGTGAATATCGATCTAAAAGTGAATTTGAGACACAGTTCAGTGTCATGAAATAATTCAGTGTGCCAATATGGCCGGAGCTTCCATAAGAGTGCAATAAATAGTAAATTAACTTGTGGGAGAATGTTAAAGCCCCTCTAACATAAAGGATGAGAAAGAGCCTTAGATTTATTCACAGAAGAAATCAAGGCAATATTAATATTATGGGTGATTTTAACTATCCCAGTATTGATTGAATAAATGGAATTTACAAAAAGAACATTGGGGAACTGGAGAAAGTGCAGAGAAGGGTAACCAAACTGATAAGTGGCATGGAGGAGCTCAGCTATGAGGAAAGATTAGAGGAACTGAATTTATTCTCTCTTGAGAAGAGGAGATTAAGGGGGGATATGATCAACACGTATAAATACATCAGTGGTTCATATAGTGAACTTGGTGTAGTTATTCCCCCCTCAGGTCATCACAGAGGACTCTTTACATCTGGAGGAAAAGAGATTACTTCTCCAAACACAGAAAGGTTTCTTCACAGTAAGAACTGTGAAAATGTGGAATAGACTCCCTTATGAGTTGGTTCTGGCCAGCTCAGGGGATTGCTTTAAAAAAAGGCCTGGATTCTTTCCTAGATATACACAATATAACTGGATACTAACATTTATAGGTAAAATTGAGCCAGGGAATATTCAATTGCCACCCGGGGATCAGGAAGCATTTTTTTCCCATGCAGAAGCAAAATGGATCATGCTTTGCTGGGTTTTTTTTTTGTCTTGCTCTGGATGTAGGTGGGTGTAGGATTATAAATTTTTTTTTTTTGTTGAACTGGATGGAATTGTGTCTTTTTTCAGCCAGACTAACTATGTAACTGCACACTCAACAAAGGCTTGTCATTATCATTGCAGGATAATTTCATAGGACAGGTGATGGAAGCCCCAATGAGGAAAAATGCTCTGTTAGAGCTATTAATTTCAAACAACACAGAACTCATTATATATGTGCAAGTAACAGACAACTTGGGTAATCAAGGTGTAATCTGATTTCAGCTCCAGATTATTGTAGATATCTTATCTGGGTGTTCTAGATTTTTTTAAATCTAGTTTGCTGTTTCCAAAGGATGCTAGCTAACTTTCTTGAAGCATTATCCAAGAGATTTTGTATTTAGTTGTGGCTATAATTACCACAGGTGTTCTCCATGTTTACTCAAGGGACATTTTGGCTGGCAGAAGAATTTAGAATAAGAGGGACTGAGTATATAAAGGGATATCTTCTGTCAGGTTGTTTAAAAGCACCATTTTGGCATTTTTGGAGACGTGTTACCAATTAAATTAAAGCAAATATTCAAATCCAAAATCTCTTGACTTTAGGACAAGTTCACCAGATTTGGTACATGGTACCTTCCTGTTTAAAACCCCTAAAGCAGAGAGGGTATTTGTTAGTGATGATCATAGCAATTCTTGATGGTAGATACCAGCAGGATAATACCTTTTGGCTTTACAAGTGTAGTGTTATGTATCCTTTTGTGTACTATGATGTCCACTGGAACCAGTCTTCCTACACCAATTGATGAGGAAGCCTGAAGAGATATAACACCAAGATGCTCCCCCCCCCCCCTCATTGGACCAGTGCCTTGCATGCATCTGTTTTCAAAAAGGGTTCTCATGGTAATATCTTGCATATACTGCTTAAGAGAGTGCAGGAAATTAGGTATTTGATAGAGGTGAAACGTTTCAGATGGGGCATCCCAAGTGTTTGAAGGAAGTGTTCTGATGGCCTAATCACCTTCTGGTCTAGAAAGTGTCCTATCTGGTATAAGCCCATTATATGTCCACCACATAAATTGGTGGGGAGAAAGACCTAGAAGAAATGCTGGATTGTTGAAGAGGAGGGCTGCTGGTATGTGCTCAGACCTGGGAAGGAAGGTTTTGTAGACAGTGTCCCAGAGATGGAGGGAGTAAGATAGAGTGGGACTCAGTATGGCCCTACAATATTTGGGAGGAATCTGAGCCAAGGCAAAATTTCTGATTACTTTGCTACCAGAAACATACTATGTGCATCTCCATCCTAATATTTACTCTTGCTGTGACTACTTAATTATATAGTTATACAGTTAAGTATTGAAAAAAGTCCATTTAGTTAAACCAATAGAAAAAAAATTAAGAGAAAATCTCCATATACACAATACTATGCACACAGTTGATCTAGAGCAGGGGTCGCCAAACTGAAGCCCACAAGCCACATGTGGCCCTTTGCTTGCCTTTATCCGGCCCTTGGGACGCTAATCCTTCCAATGATACAATGCACTATTCCTCACTTCTGACAACAACAATGGGGCACTATTCCATCCACTGACACCAATAATGAGGTGCTGTTCCTCCCACTGACATCAGGGATAGGGAACTCATTTTTCCACTAACACCAATGATGTAATGTGTTTACTCCTGCTGACCACCACGCCTATGTCATAGTTTACGCCCACCACTGTCAGGGAATGTTATACTTTCAGTGGCCACATCCTGTCCCCCTAAAGTTTGAAGGACAGTAAATTGTCCCTTTATTTTGAAAGTCTGGAGACCCCTGATCTAGAGGAAGGCAAAAAAAAACAATAAAGCATGATCCAATTTTTTCCAGTGGGGGACAAAATCTTTCCTAATCCTCCAGGAGGCAATCAGATATTCCTTGGATCAACTTTCCCTGGTGTTATTACCTGGTGTTATTGTCTTCTTTAATGAGCTGAAAGTGGTTAAATCTGCACCAAGTTTACTATATGGACCATGTATGTATTTGCACTTTACATGGTCCATATTCCCTTTACATTCATTGTGATAGCAATAAAAGTGGTAAAAAAATTAAAAGAGACAATGTAAAAATAACAAATTCAAATAAAATAAATAATACCATTAAAAAAAATTAACAACCCCTCCTGTCCCACCATGGCAATCGCACCACACGTAAGATATTGCTGCAAACATTAGAGTGATAACAATAATTCTAGCACAAGACCTCCTGTGTAACTCTAAACTTGCAACCTGTAAAGACTTTGAAAGCATTGCCTCTGAAGATTTCTAAGTTCTGTAGTTTGGCACCGTTCCACAAGCATGCTTAATTTTAAAGCATGACATGTAAGGTATCAGTTTACTCAGTGTGACATGATATTTTTTATTTGACCTAAAACTGGGTATTCTATTGTGTTTGTGTGCATTAAAATTCATTAAAGTGTATTTTTTTTTCTCAAAAATTGCATTTAAAAAATGGTTGCACAAATACTGTATCACGTAACATAAGTACATTGCAAAACTTGCCATTCTTTTCTCTAGGGCCTCTGCTTATATATATATATATATATATATATATATATATATATATATATAGTTGAGTTCAAAATAATAGCAGTGTGTTGAGAAATGTGAATAAAGCTCAAAATCCTTCTAATAGCTTTTATTTCCATACACACGAATGCATTGGGAACACTACACATTCTATTCCAAATCAAAACATGAAGTAAAATATATCAAATTTGTGTTGTTTCTCTAAAAAAAAATTGACGAAAAGTGAATATTAGACTGTTCAAAAAAATAGCAGTGTTTGTATCCTTCTTTACAAACTCAAACATTCACTATATAAACTGAAAAATGTTTGAAGATTTTGCTTTCCTTTGAATCACTTAATTAATATTTAGTTGTATAACCACTGTTTGAGAACTGCTGTACATCTGTGTTGCATGGAGTCAACCAACGTCTGGCACCTGTAAACAGGTATTCCAGCCCAGGATGATTGGACTACATTCCACAGTTCTTCTCTATTTCTTGTTCTTGCCTCTTGCCTTGATGTCACCCCACAAGTTTTATATTGGATTAAGATCCGGGGATTGGGCTGGCCACTCCATAATGTCAATCTTGTTGGTCTGGAACCAAGATGTTGCACGTTTACTGGTGTGTTTGGGGTCGTTGTCTTGTTGGAACACCCATTTCAAGGGCATTTCCTCTTCAGCATAAGGCAGCATGACCTTGTCAAGTATGCTGATGTATTCAAACTGATCCATGATCCCTGGTATGCAATAAACACCGTAGTATGAGAAACATCCCCATATCATGATGCTTGCGCAACCATGCTTCACTGTCTTCACAGTGTACTGTGGCTTGAATTCAGTGTTTGGGGGTCGTCTGACAAACTGTCTCCGGCCACTAGACTTAAAAAGAACAATCTTACTTTCATCAGTCCACAAAATGTTGCGCCATTTCTCTTTAGGCCAGTCAATGTGCTCTTTGGCAAATTGTAACCTCTTCAGCACATGTCTTTTTTTTCAACAGTGGGACTTTGCAGGGGCTTCTTGCAGATAGCTTGGCTTCACATAGGCGTCTTCTAATTGTAACAGTACTCACAGATAACTTTAGACCTTCTTTGATCTTCCTGGAGCTGATTGTTGGCTGAGTCCTTGCCATTTTGGCTATTCTTCTATCCACTCGAATGTTAGTTTTTCGCTTTCTTCCACGTCTTTCAGATTTTGGATGCCATTTTAAAGCATTTGCTTGATAATGAGCAGCCTATCATTTTCTGCACTTCTTTATATGTTTTCCCCTCTCCAATCAACTTTTTAATCAAGGTACTCTGTTCTTCTGAACAATGTCTGGAATGACCCATTTTCCTCAGAATTTCAGAGAGAAATGCACCGTAACCAGCATGTACAACATTTGCTGCCTTTCTTCCTTAAACAAGGGCAATAATTGCCACCTGCTTTTCAAAGAATGAATGACCTCACTAATAGAACTCCACACTGCTATTATTTTGAACATGCCCCTTTGAATTAGTGATTCAATTACACAGAATCAGCAGCATGCATGTCATGACTGTTGGGTCTGTTGGATTTCTATTACTCTACTACACCTGCTAGTAAATTATTTGCCATGTAGAAATATCATTTCTACCAAAAACAGTGATTGATCAGGTTAGTGATGTCTGACTGCTATTATTTGAACACAACTGTATATGTATATATATATATATATATATACAGTGGGGCAAAAAAGAATTTAGTCAGCCACCAATTGTGCAAGTTCTCCCACTTAAAAAGATGAGAGAGGCCTGTAATTGGCATCATAGGTAGACCTCAACTATGAGAGACAAAATGAGAAAAAAAATCCAGACAATCACATTGGCTGATTTGGGAAGAATTTATTTGCAAATTATGGTGGAAAATAAGTATTTGGTCAATATCAAAAGTTCATCTCAATGCTTTGTTATATATCTTTTGTTGGCAATGACAGAGGTCAAACGTTTCCTGTAAGTCTTCACAAGGTTGACACACACTGTTGCTGGTATGTTGGCCCATTCCTCCATGCAGATCTCCTCTAGAGGAGTGATATTTTGGGGCTGTCGCTGGGCAACACGGACTTTCAACTCCCTCCAAAGGTTTTCTATGGGTTTGAGATCTGGAGACTGGCTAGGCCACTCCAGGACCTTGAAATGCTTCTTACGAAGCCACGCCTTCGTTGGCCGGGCGGTATGTTTGGGATCATTGTCATGTTGGGAGACCCAGACACGTTTCATCTTCAATGCCCTTGCTGATGGAAGGAGGTTTGCACTCAAAATCTCATGATACATGGCCCCATTCATTCTGTCCTGTACATGGATCAGTCGTCCTGGTCCCTTTGCGGAGAAACAGCCCCAAAGCATGATGTTGCCACCCCCATGCTTCACAGTAGGTATGGTGTTCTTTGGATGCAACTCAGCATTCTCTCTCCTCCAAACACGATGAGTTGTGTTTCTACCAGACAGTTCTATTTCGGTTTCATCTGACCATATGACATTCTCCCAATCCTCTTCTCCATAATCCAAATGCTCTCTAGCAAATTTCATATGGGCCCGAACATATACTGGCTTAAGCAGGGGGACACGTCTAGCACTGCAGAATCTGAGTCCCTGGCTGCGTAGTGTGTTACTGATGGTAGCCTTTGTTACGTTGGTCCCAGCTCTCTGCAGGTCATTCACTAGGTCCCCCCGTGTGGTCCTGGGATTTTTGCTCACCGTTCTTGTGATCATCTTGACCCCACGGGGTGAGATCTTGTGTGGAGCCCCAGATCAAGGGAGATTATCAGTGGTCTTGTATGTCTTCCATTTTCTAATTATTGCTCCCACAGTTGATTTGTTCACACCAAGCTGCTTGCCTATTGCAGATTCAGTCTTCCCAGCCTGGTGCAGGTCTACAATTTTGTTTCTGGTGTCCTTCGACAGCTCTTTGGTCTTCACTATAGTGGAGTTTTGAGTGTGCCTGTTTGAGGTTGTGGACAGGTTTCTTTTATACTGATAACAAGTTCAAACAGGTGCCATTGATACAGGTAATGAGTGCAGGACAGAGGAGCCTCTTAAAGAAGAAGGTACAGGTCTGTGAGAGCCAGACATCTTGCTTGTTTGTAGGTGACCAAATACTTATTTTCCACCATAATTTGCAAATAAATTCTTCCCAAATCAGCCAATGTGATTGTCTGGATTTTTTTTCTCATTTTGTCTCTCATAGTTGAGGTCTACCTATGATGCCAATTACAGGCCTCTCTCATCTTTTTAAGTGGGAGAACTTGCACAATTGGTGGCTGACTAAATTCTTTTTTGCCCCACTGTATATATATATATATATATATAATCAGGGCTTAAAATTTCGAGTCTAGACCTACTAGCCAGGCACAAAACTTACTCTCCACCAGTTGCTCCACCCAACCTTGCCCAGGTCTGTCTCCAACCCCACCCCCGACCCCAACCCCCAACCACGCCCCCTTAAAGCTTATGAAATTACATTTTTCTTTAGAATAAAGAGTCCAAAATCTAAAAAACTACAATTATAACATAGCTTTATTATGTCAATTTAAACATAACAGCAATAGCTTAATAGTAATAGGGTGCAATCAAAATATCAAAATCAAGTTTTACAGCTTTAAACCTGTACTAAACATTTTGTATTTTTTTTTGTTTATCTCCTGCATCTTTAAAAAGAGACTTTAGTAACTAAAGTCTCTTTTAAAAGATGTAAGTTAAGTTTACAGAAGTATAGCATAAGAAAAAGTGCTTATTTTGATGCCAAAAAACATGGAATAATAGTTACTGTAAACAGAGACCTTTAGGGAAATGTGGCATTAAGAAAAAAGTGCCTCTTGTGATGGCCAAAAAACATTGAATAACATAAATAACAATAGTAAACATTTAGCATTATATATATATATATATAAATATATATATATATATATATATATATATATATATATATATATATACACACATACACACACACATACATATTTCAGAAAGAACTCTTTGCTCCATCTTCATAGATATCTCCATATTTCCCAGGACTGCTAAAAAGGCAAAATACAGATATTTAATAAAAAAAAGGTAAAATAATACCACTCACATGATTAGGTGCTGTACCAACACTGTATACACCACTGCATATATCCCACCTTCCACATACATTGCCTGATTTTGGAATTTCTCTTTTGCTTTCGTCACATGTCTGTAACTGTTCCCTTTTCTTGCCTGTTGGCTGGGTATACAATTGTGCCCCACTACCCACCTGTCTGAAATCACGGTCACTGACTGACGTGTCTCACCCGATCTAGGTCAGCTGCTCTGTATACAGTTGCAAGAAAAAGTATGTGAACCCCTTGGGATTACGTGGAGTTTTGCATGAATTGGGCATAAAATGTGCTCTGAGCGTCATCTAAGTCACAACAATAGAAGAACACAGTCTGCTGAACATAATACTACACAAACATTAGATGTTGCTATGGTTTAATTGCACATAACATGTAAACATTCATAGTGCAGGGAGGAAAAAGTATGTGAACCTTTGGACTTAATAACTGGTTGACCCTCCTTTGGCAGCAATAACCTCAACCAAACGTTTCCTGTAGTTGCAGATCAGACCTGCACAACGATCTGGAGTAATTTTGGACCACTCCTCTTCACAAAACTGTTTCAGTGTAGCAATATTCTTGGGATATCCGGTGTGAATCGCTCTCTTAAGGTCATGCCACAGCATTTCAATCGGGTTGAGGTCAGGACTCTGACTGGGCCACTCCAGAAGGCGTATTCTGTGCTGTTGCAGCCATTGTTTTGTTGAATTACTTGTATGCTGTGGGTCATTGTCCTGTTCCATCACCCATCCTCTGCGGAGCTTCAGTTGGCGGATAGATGGTCGTACGTTTTCCTGAAAAATATCTTGATAAACTCTGGAATTCATTTTCCCATCAATGACAACAATCCGTCCAGGCCCTGAGGCAGCAAAGCAGCCCCAAACCATGATGCTCCCTCCACCATGTTTTACAGTGGGGATGAGGTTATGATGTTGGTGTGCTGTGCCTTTTTTCTCCACACCTAGTGTTGTGTGTTCTTCCCAAACAACTCAATCTTGGTTTCATCTGTCCACAGTATATTTTGCCAGTAGTGCTGTGGAACATCCAGGTGCTCTTTTGCAAACTTCAAACGTGCTGCAATATTCTTTTTGGACAGCAATGGCTTCCTCCGTGGTGTGCTTCCATGTACTCCATTCTTGTTTAATGTTTTCCTTATTTTAGATGTGTCAACAAAAATGTTAGCATGTGCCAGAGATTTTTGTAGGTCTTTAGCTGACACTCTGGGATTCTTCTTTACCTCATGCAGCATTCTGCGCTGTGCTCTTGCAGTCATTTTTACAGGACAAGCACACCTAGGGAGAGTAGAAACAGTGCTAAACTTTCTCCATTTGTAGACAGCCTGTCTGACCGTGGACACATGAACATCAAAGCTTTTGGAGATACTTTTGTAACCCTTTCCAGCTTCCTGCAAGTCAACAATTCTTGATCGTAGGTCTTCTGAGAGCTGTTTTCTGCGAGGCATGGTTCACATCAGACAGTGCTTCTTGAAACCAGTAAACCCAAAACAGGTGTGTGTTTTTTAAGGGCAGGACAGCTGTCAGCAGCACATCCAATATCATCACACTGATTGGAGTCAAGGTTGGCTCACTCCTGGCTCCAATTAGCTCTGGGAGAAGTCATTAAGCTAGGGCCTCACATACTTTTTCCTCCCTGCACTGTGAATGTTTACATGTTATGTGCAATTAAACCATGGCAATATCTAATGTTTGTGTAGTATTATGTTCAGCAGACTGTGTTCTTCTATTGTTGTGACTTAGATGACGTTCAGAGCACATTTTATACCCAATTCATGCAAAACCACGTAATCCCAAGGGGTTCACATACTTTTTCTTGCAACTGTACCACTGATCCTGGCAATGTTTATAAACTACATGTGAAGAAGAAACCTGAAGTCGGAAACCAGAAGTCAGCTTCACAACAAGGCTTGGAGCACAAGTGGAATGCAAATTGATCCCCAGGGCCTGGGGATCGCATTGCAAGCCACCCGCTCCATTGCAAGCCACCCGCTCCATCTGTGCTCGCCACAAAGGGATTTCCCCTTGCATTTGGCGAGCGGGTGAGCTGAAATTTCAAGCCCTGATTATATATTATGTTTGGGGTTCTAAGTAGTTTTCTAGCAAAAAAATTATGCTTTTTGTCAGAATTGGCCTGGACTGAAAGTGGTTATAACAAGAAAAAATTTTAGCAGGGCATTGCATGCTAACATCAAAGTGGTTATAAAGGCTAAGGATTTTTTTAATCTTAATGCACTCTATGTATTAGGGTAAAAAACCTTCCAGTATAGACAGCTCCCAGCTCCCCAAACACTTACCAGGCTCCTCTCTCAATCCATCACTGTGCCCGAGAGCAGCATTTGCTGGTCTCTCTCTTCTCACAGGAACAGAGCCAGCAGCACGAGCTATAGGCTCCCCCTGCTGTCATATGAGGAGAGAGAGGTGGGCGGGGCTGAGTCACACTGTAACTGTATTTAGATACATATAACCTTTTCAATCACTTTTGTTTTCCTTCGCCTTTTTCCTTCTAGAATGTATGCTGCATGTCTGCTTTTTGCTCCCAAATGCATAACTTTACATTTGAAACTTTACAATTCAACATTAAACTTAATTTATTGCATGGCTGCCCAATTAAATAGTGTATTGAGGTTGGCTTGAAAGTTGGAAATATCCTGTAAGAACATGATTATATAAGTTGGTGTCATCTGCAAACACTAAAAAGTAAATTTTAATTTCAATAGTTTTTATTGAAGGATTTTATAACATAACATAGTAGGCATGTATGGTTCATCATCAAATATAAAAGAAAAATGTAGTATTAAGTATGTTCCCCACCAATTGGCTGGGGATAATAGTGGTGTATATAGCGTTAACATGAGAGGTATGCTCAGCATGTGCTGAACCATGTTGAGATGTGTAGGTGATCTGGAAGGGATGAAGAACAAGGATAAGGAGGTGGTGAGGGAGAGGGAAGGGTGGGGAAGGGTGGGTGCGACCACTCTAGACATAGGGGTCATGGTAGTTTACAATTAAGTTATCAGTTTTTTACAGAGCAATTTGGATTTTGTAGCCAGCGAGACCATTGGAACTTAAATGTGTGGTGGGTGGAGTTGTTGAGGGCAGATCTTCTTTCCATGTCACATTGAAAATTGAGGTCTGTTATCAGTGAAGTAAGGGAAGGGGTTTTAGTAGTATTCCACAGCTTAGTGATGTTGATTTTAGCTGCAGATAATGTGTGGATAATGATGTTACGGGAGTCGTGAGGGAAGTTGTCAATTCCGATGTGGAGGAGTGCAAAAGCAGCGTTTGGGGTTATTGGAGTATTAGAAAGTGTCGAGAGCAGTTGGAAGATGCTATTCCAGAAGGATCTGAGTGATTTGCATGCCCATAGTGTATTTCTCCACATTGTCTCCAGCAGGAGGAGGAAAGTTGTGGATGGTACAGTGAGAGTTTAGCGGGTGTTAAGTACCAATACTGTAGAATTTTTAGGTACGATTCCCAAGGAGAACTACATCGAGAAGGTTTATGGGTGATGTTGAAGGTTTTTTCCCACGAATGTGGTGTTATCAGTTGTGAGAGAATTTTATCCCAGTTAGTTAGAGATGTAATTTGTTGGGTAAATTGTGAGTTTATTGTGTATGTGTAGAAGGTGTAAATACCTTTACCTGGGTATTTTGTCTTGTTAAAGAATTCGTATGCGGTGGTAGGAATGTTTGTGAAATGAGGTATATTTTTGTTCGTAAGCAGTGAGCTATTCTCAGGTAGGTGAAGTATTCATTAGTGGGCATGTTAAATTTATTTTGAAGAATCTGGAAAGACTATTTTGAGGTCTGTGTAGAGGTCTTTTATGTTAGATAGGCCGCAATTTTCCCATTGTAATACATTTAGGGAGGGGGCAATGAAGTGTAGTATCTGCAAATTTAGTAGTTGGGAGGTCGTACCAGGCTTGAAGTGAGGCATGGATACATGGGTGTTTAAGTAGACATTTGGTGTGGAGTGTTTGTGGTATGAAGAGTAGGTTTTGTGGTATGAGCGGGAGAAATGCGAGTATTTCCATGGTAGACCAAGATTTTTCTTTTGTTGGATGGCACCAAAAGTATATTTGGTCAAGAAGAATAGCATTGTAGTAGGATTTTAGGTGTGGGAGGCCCACTTCTCCTCTAGATGTTGGGCGTATTAAGAGATTTGTGGTGCATCTGGGTTTTTGGAGTTCCAGAGGAAGTTAGAAAATATTGCTTGTAGTTTAGAGAAGAGGATATTGGGAATGGGGATGGGGAGTGTGCGGAATATGTACAGGATTTTGGGTAGTATGTACATTTTCAGAGTAGCTACTCGTCCCAGTTTGGATAGTGTTGATGTACGGAGTGTAGCGTGGAATGGTTTCAAGTAGTAGTTTGTGACTTGAGGAATATAGTTGGTCTGTTGTTGCGGTGAGTTTGATTCATAAATAAGGAATATTGTGTTGCTCCCAAAAGAAGGGGAATTGTTTGGCTAGTATTGTTTGGGTTTGAGTAGGCGTGTGGAGATTTAAGATGAAGGATTTGGGTTCGTTAAGTTTGTAGTAAGAAACTTCCGCATAATTTTGGAGATGTGAGCGAATCGTCTGGAGGGATTTGTGTGGGTTAGTTATCATTAGTATGATGTCATCTGCGAATATGCTGATTTTATGTTCTGTGTAGAGGTGAGTGATTCCTGTAAATGTTGGATCATTTCTGAGTTTTGAGGCTAAGGGTTCAATGAGTAGTGTAAATATTATGGGGGAAAGAGGGCAACCTTGTCTAGTGCCGTTTGAGATGTCGAAGGGATCTGATAATGTTCCATTTGTTAATACTCTGGCTGATGGTTTTGAGTAGAGGGATAGGATGGCAGATAGCATCCAGCCTGTGATGCCGAATTTTTGTAGGGTTAATTGCATAAACTGCCACTGTATTTGGTCGAATGCCTTTTCAGCATCTAAGGATAGTAATAGGGAGGGCTGTTTGGTGATTTCTAGGTTGTGGAGAAGGGATATGGGTCTTTTAGTTGTGTCAGGTGCTTGACGACCTGGGATGAATTCTACTTGGTCTGGGTGTATTAATGTAGGGAGATAGAGGAGGAGTCTTTGGGTTATTATTTTAGCATAAAGTTTTATGTCTGTGTTAAGTAGTGATATTGGTCTATAGTTCTGGACAATTAGAGGGTCTTTGCTGGGTTTCGGAATAGTTGTAATTATGGATTGCAACATTTCTTTGGGGAATGTGCCTGTAGAGGCAGCATGGTTGAAGAGCTTGGTCAGATATGGTGAGAGGTCGGAGGCGAATAATTTGTAAAATTTGTTGGTGAAACCATCGTTTCCTGGTGATTTATTAAGTGGTAAAGTTTTGATGGTTTTTTCTATTTCCATAGGAGAGATTGCAGTGTAAATAGTAGTGAGTTGGGATGGGGCAAGTTGGGGGAGTTTGGTAGTGTTTTGGAATTTTTGTATGGATATGAATGTTGGGTAGTGTCTGGATCATTTTTAAGATTATATAATTTTTGGTAGTATGTCGCGAAGGCATTTGCTATTTCTTGTGGATTTGTGAGAGAGGTGTGAGTAGCTGGATGTTGGATTGAAGAGATTTTGGATTTTAGACTTCGTTGTTTGATTAATTTAGTTAATAGTGAATTTGCCTTATTGCCTAAAGAATAGAATTTTGCTTTCGTTTTTTGTAGATTAAGGTCGTATTTGTATAGTAGAAGGGATTGAAGTTTATTTTTGTCTGAGGCGAGGGAAGTAGATGTGGAGGGATTTAGATTTATTTTGTTTTGTTCTTCTTTTAGTTTAATGGATGTGAGGAGTTGGTCAATTTGTTGGGTTCTTTGTTTAGTGATGCAGGAATTTACCGTATTTTTCACTCCATAAGACGCACTTTTTTCCCCAAAAAAAGGGGGGAAAATGTCAGTGCGTCTTATGGAGCGAATATGGAGCGGCCGGTCCGGTATTTCCACTGCCGCCGTGTCAGAATACCGGGCCGGCCGCTCAGCTCTACAGCGAGACCTTAGAGATGACTGCTGACCTTTGGGGAGGGAGGGGGAGCTGGTACCTGAATTTGACAGGTACCCGCTCCCACTTCCGTGGAGTTGTTCTTTCATCTTACCCGTTCCTCTATCCAGCGGCGCGGTCTTCCCGGCTTCTGTAGTGTGGGCATGACAGCCGGGTGTCAAGTGCGCATGCGCAAGAAGCGGTGCTTTTTGTGAATGGTAAGGCGGCACCTGGGACACATGACAGATCCCAGAAGCCGCCGGACCAATCACAAAGCACAAGTGCTTCTCGCTCATGCGCACTGGGCACCCGGCTGTCATGCCGAGCGCCATTACAGAAGCCGGGAAGACAGCGCGCGGCTGGATAGAGGAATAGGTAAGATGAAAGAACAACTCCGCGGAAGTGGGAGCGGGTATCTGTCAAATTCAGGTACCCGCTCCCCCCCCTCCCCAAAGGTCAGCAGTCATCCCCTGTACTATCCAAAGTCTCTGGTCATCCCTGTACTGTCTGCAGTCTCTGGTCATCCCTGTGCTGTCCGCAGTCTCTGGTCATCCCTGTGCTGTCCGCAGTCTCTGGTCATCCCTGTACTGTGTCCACAGTCTCTGGTCATCCCTGTACTGTGTCCGCAGTCTCTGGTCATCCCTGTACTGTGTCCGCAGTCTCTGGTCATCTCCTGTACTGTGTCCGCAGTCTCTGGTCATCTCCTGTACTGTGTCCGCAGCCTCTGGTCATCCCCTATACTATGTCTGCAGTCCATTAGTTCAGAATTTTTTTTCCTGTTTTCTGCCTCTAAAACCTAGGTGCGTCTTATGGTCAGGTGCGTCTTATGGAGCGAAAAATACGGTAATTGTATGAGGATACCTTTCTCTGTATGCTTTGTAAGTGGACCATAATGTGGTTATAGAGATATCAGGTGTGTCATTAAGTTCAAAAAACATGTTGTGCGCATCCAGTATGCATTTTTTGTCATCTGGGTTCTTCAGTATTGACGAACTTAGTCTCCAGTTTCAAGGGATCGAAGAGTGTTGATTGTTGTCAAGGGTGATGTTGATTGGAGTGTGATCTGACCATGTTATGGTGCCAATTGTTGAGGAGGTTATGTGTAGTAGGGTCCATTTGTCTGTGACGAAGAAGTCGATTCTGAAGTAGGATAGGTGGGATGGGGAGTAATAGGTATAATCTTTTTCTGTGCTGTGTTGGCAGCGCCAAATGTCGTAGAGGTTGTTTTTATGTAAACATTGGTTGAAGTTATGCTTGGAAGAGCGTTTGTTGGAGGAAGAGTCCAGAAGTGGGTTGCCAATGATGTTGAAGTCTCCGTCAATGAGGAGTCTGCCTTGTTTTTGGGAGGAGATGATTGATTGAAGTTTGTTGTAAAATTGTAGTTGGTTGGTATTAGGGCTGTAGACATTGACCAGGGTATAAAGATTTTCGTTGATTTTGCAGATCAGGATATGATAGCGACCTTGAGGGCCTGCGGTTTCTGAGATGTGGTGAAATCGGATAGAGTCCTTTACAGCTGTAATGACACCATTTTTTTTCTTGGGATTCATTGCTTTGTATACATAGGAGAAGTGTTGGAGATGGAATTTAGGAATTTTGGTTGACCTGAAGTGTGTTTCCTGTAGGAAAAGTACATCGGCGTGTAGGGTGCGAGTTTCTTTCAGGAGCGGAGACCTCTTGAAGGGGGAGTTTAGGCCATGAACATTTAGAGATGATATGTTAATCATTTTGTAGGTTGTTAACTGGATTTGATGGATAGGAGAGTTGTTTCTTGACTTGTTGAGGAAGGTGAGTGTTCTGTGGTCATAGGTGGCGGTCTTCCATAAATAAGATGGTGTGGTTTTGGTTCAATCGCTGGGTCAGGTGATGTTTTCCTTGTTGTGTTGGAGGTTTTAGTTTAGCTGTGGATTGGATTAGTGGACTGGTGGTGCATGGGGGGGGGGGCTTAAAATTTCGAGTCTAGACCTACTAGCCAGGCACAAAACTTACTCTCCACCAGTTGCTCCACCCAACCTTGCCCAGGTCTGTCTCCAACCCCACCCCCGACCCCAACCCCCAACCACGCCCCCTTAAAGCTTATGAAATTACATTTTTCTTTAGAATAAAGAGTCCAAAATCTAAAAAACTACAATTATAACATAGCTTTATTATGTCAATTTAAACATAACAGCAATAGCTTAATAGTAATAGGGTGCAATCAAAATATCAAAATCAAGTTTTACAGCTTTAAACCTGTACTAAACATTTTGTATTTTTTTTTGTTTATCTCCTGCATCTTTAAAAAGAGACTTTAGTAACTAAAGTCTCTTTTAAAAGATGTAAGTTAAGTTTACAGAAGTATAGCATAAGAAAAAGTGCTTATTTTGATGCCAAAAAACATGGAATAATAGTTACTGTAAACAGAGACCTTTAGGGAAATGTGGCATTAAGAAAAAAGTGCCTCTTGTGATGGCCAAAAAACATTGAATAACATAAATAACAATAGTAAACATTTAGCATTATATATATATATATAAATATATATATATATATATATATATATATATATATACACACATACACACACACATACATATTTCAGAAAGAACTCTTTGCTCCATCTTCATAGATATCTCCATATTTCCCAGGACTGCTAAAAAGGCAAAATACAGATATTTAATAAAAAAAAGGTAAAATAATACCACTCACATGATTAGGTGCTGTACCAACACTGTATACACCACTGCATATATCCCACCTTCCACATACATTGCCTGATTTTGGAATTTCTCTTTTGCTTTCGTCACATGTCTGTAACTGTTCCCTTTTCTTGCCTGTTGGCTGGGTATACAATTGTGCCCCACTACCCACCTGTCTGAAATCACGGTCACTGACTGACGTGTCTCACCCGATCTAGGTCAGCTGCTCTGTATACAGTTGCAAGAAAAAGTATGTGAACCCCTTGGGATTACGTGGAGTTTTGCATGAATTGGGCATAAAATGTGCTCTGAGCGTCATCTAAGTCACAACAATAGAAGAACACAGTCTGCTGAACATAATACTACACAAACATTAGATGTTGCTATGGTTTAATTGCACATAACATGTAAACATTCATAGTGCAGGGAGGAAAAAGTATGTGAACCTTTGGACTTAATAACTGGTTGACCCTCCTTTGGCAGCAATAACCTCAACCAAACGTTTCCTGTAGTTGCAGATCAGACCTGCACAACGATCTGGAGTAATTTTGGACCACTCCTCTTCACAAAACTGTTTCAGTGTAGCAATATTCTTGGGATATCCGGTGTGAATCGCTCTCTTAAGGTCATGCCACAGCATTTCAATCGGGTTGAGGTCAGGACTCTGACTGGGCCACTCCAGAAGGCGTATTCTGTGCTGTTGCAGCCATTGTTTTGTTGAATTACTTGTATGCTGTGGGTCATTGTCCTGTTCCATCACCCATCCTCTGCGGAGCTTCAGTTGGCGGATAGATGGTCGTACGTTTTCCTGAAAAATATCTTGATAAACTCTGGAATTCATTTTCCCATCAATGACAACAATCCGTCCAGGCCCTGAGGCAGCAAAGCAGCCCCAAACCATGATGCTCCCTCCACCATGTTTTACAGTGGGGATGAGGTTATGATGTTGGTGTGCTGTGCCTTTTTTCTCCACACCTAGTGTTGTGTGTTCTTCCCAAACAACTCAATCTTGGTTTCATCTGTCCACAGTATATTTTGCCAGTAGTGCTGTGGAACATCCAGGTGCTCTTTTGCAAACTTCAAACGTGCTGCAATATTCTTTTTGGACAGCAATGGCTTCCTCCGTGGTGTGCTTCCATGTACTCCATTCTTGTTTAATGTTTTCCTTATTTTAGATGTGTCAACAAAAATGTTAGCATGTGCCAGAGATTTTTGTAGGTCTTTAGCTGACACTCTGGGATTCTTCTTTACCTCATGCAGCATTCTGCGCTGTGCTCTTGCAGTCATTTTTACAGGACAAGCACACCTAGGGAGAGTAGAAACAGTGCTAAACTTTCTCCATTTGTAGACAGCCTGTCTGACCGTGGACACATGAACATCAAAGCTTTTGGAGATACTTTTGTAACCCTTTCCAGCTTCCTGCAAGTCAACAATTCTTGATCGTAGGTCTTCTGAGAGCTGTTTTCTGCGAGGCATGGTTCACATCAGACAGTGCTTCTTGAAACCAGTAAACCCAAAACAGGTGTGTGTTTTTTAAGGGCAGGACAGCTGTCAGCAGCACATCCAATATCATCACACTGATTGGAGTCAAGGTTGGCTCACTCCTGGCTCCAATTAGCTCTGGGAGAAGTCATTAAGCTAGGGCCTCACATACTTTTTCCTCCCTGCACTGTGAATGTTTACATGTTATGTGCAATTAAACCATGGCAATATCTAATGTTTGTGTAGTATTATGTTCAGCAGACTGTGTTCTTCTATTGTTGTGACTTAGATGACGTTCAGAGCACATTTTATACCCAATTCATGCAAAACCACGTAATCCCAAGGGGTTCACATACTTTTTCTTGCAACTGTACCACTGATCCTGGCAATGTTTATAAACTACATGTGAAGAAGAAACCTGAAGTCGGAAACCAGAAGTCAGCTTCACAACAAGGCTTGGAGCACAAGTGGAATGCAAATTGATCCCCAGGGCCTGGGGATCGCATTGCAAGCCACCCGCTCCATTGCAAGCCACCCGCTCCATCTGTGCTCGCCACAAAGGGATTTCCCCTTGCATTTGGCGAGCGGGTGAGCTGAAATTTCAAGCCCTGATTATATATTATGTTTGGGGTTCTAAGTAGTTTTCTAGCAAAAAAATTATGCTTTTTGTCAGAATTGGCCTGGACTGAAAGTGGTTATAACAAGAAAAAATTTTAGCAGGGCATTGCATGCTAACATCAAAGTGGTTATAAAGGCTAAGGATTTTTTTAATCTTAATGCACTCTATGTATTAGGGTAAAAAACCTTCCAGTATAGACAGCTCCCAGCTCCCCAAACACTTACCAGGCTCCTCTCTCAATCCATCACTGTGCCCGAGAGCAGCATTTGCTGGTCTCTCTCTTCTCACAGGAACAGAGCCAGCAGCACGAGCTATAGGCTCCCCCTGCTGTCATATGAGGAGAGAGAGGTGGGCGGGGCTGAGTCACACTGTAACTGTATTTAGATACATATAACCTTTTCAATCACTTTTGTTTTCCTTCGCCTTTTTCCTTCTAGAATGTATGCTGCATGTCTGCTTTTTGCTCCCAAATGCATAACTTTACATTTGAAACTTTACAATTCAACATTAAACTTAATTTATTGCATGGCTGCCCAATTAAATAGTGTATTGAGGTTGGCTTGAAAGTTGGAAATATCCTGTAAGAACATGATTATATAAGTTGGTGTCATCTGCAAACACTAAAAAGTAAATTTTAATTTCAATAGTTTTTATTGAAGGATTTTATAACATAACATAGTAGGCATGTATGGTTCATCATCAAATATAAAAGAAAAATGTAGTATTAAGTATGTTCCCCACCAATTGGCTGGGGATAATAGTGGTGTATATAGCGTTAACATGAGAGGTATGCTCAGCATGTGCTGAACCATGTTGAGATGTGTAGGTGATCTGGAAGGGATGAAGAACAAGGATAAGGAGGTGGTGAGGGAGAGGAAAGGGTGGGGAAGGGTGGGTGCGACCACTCTAGACATAGGGGTCATGGTAGTTTACAATTAAGTTATCAGTTTTTTACAGAGCAATTTGGATTTTGTAGCCAGCGAGACCATTGGAACTTAAATTAAGTTATCAGTTAATTGCATAAACTGCCACTGTATTTGGTCGAATGCCTTTTCAGCATCTAAGGATAGTAATAGGGAGGGCTGTTTGGTGATTTCTAGGTTGTGGAGAAGGGATATGGGTCTTTTAGTTGTGTCAGGTGCTTGACGACCTGGGATGAATTCTACTTGGTCTGGGTGTATTAATGTAGGGAGATAGAGGAGGAGTCTTTGGGTTATTATTTTAGCATAAAGTTTTATGTCTGTGTTAAGTAGTGATATTGGTCTATAGTTCTGGACAATTAGAGGGTCTTTGCTGGGTTTCGGAATAGTTGTAATTATGGATTGCAACATTTCTTTGGGGAATGTGCCTGTAGAGGCAGCATGGTTGAAGAGCTTGGTCAGATATGGTGAGAGGTCGGAGGCGAATAATTTGTAAAATTTGTTGGTGAAACCATCGTTTCCTGGTGATTTATTAAGTGGTAAAGTTTTGATGGTTTTTTCTATTTCCATAGGAGAGATTGCAGTGTAAATAGTAGTGAGTTGGGATGGGGCAAGTTGGGGGAGTTTGGTAGTGTTTTGGAATTTTTGTATGGATATGAATGTTGGGTAGTGTCTGGATCATTTTTAAGATTATATAATTTTTGGTAGTATGTCGCGAAGGCATTTGCTATTTCTTGTGGATTTGTGAGAGAGGTGTGAGTAGCTGGATGTTGGATTGAAGAGATTTTGGATTTTAGACTTCGTTGTTTGATTAATTTAGTTAATAGTGAATTTGCCTTATTGCCTAAAGAATAGAATTTTGCTTTCGTTTTTTGTAGATTAAGGTCGTATTTGTATAGTAGAAGGGATTGAAGTTTATTTTTGTCTGAGGCGAGGGAAGTAGATGTGGAGGGATTTAGATTTATTTTGTTTTGTTCTTCTTTTAGTTTAATGGATGTGAGGAGTTGGTCAATTTGTTGGGTTCTTTGTTTAGTGATGCAGGAATTTACCGTATTTTTCACTCCATAAGACGCACTTTTTTCCCCAAAAAGGGGGGAAAATGTCAGTGCGTCTTATGGAGCGAATATGGAGCGGCCGGTCCGGTATTTCCACTGCCGCCGTGTCAGAATACCGGGCCGGCCGCTCAGCTCTACAGCGAGACCTTAGAGATGACTGCTGACCTTTGGGGAGGGAGGGGGAGCTGGTACCTGAATTTGACAGGTACCCGCTCCCACTTCCGTGGAGTTGTTCTTTCATCTTACCCGTTCCTCTATCCAGCGGCGCGGTCTTCCCGGCTTCTGTAGTGTGGGCATGACAGCCGGGTGTCAAGTGCGCATGCGCAAGAAGCGGTGCTTTTTGTGAATGGTAAGGCGGCACCTGGGACACATGACAGATCCCAGAAGCCGCCGGACCAATCACAAAGCACAAGTGCTTCTCGCTCATGCGCACTGGGCACCCGGCTGTCATGCCGAGCGCCATTACAGAAGCCGGGAAGACAGCGCGCGGCTGGATAGAGGAATAGGTAAGATGAAAGAACAACTCCGCGGAAGTGGGAGCGGGTATCTGTCAAATTCAGGTACCCGCTCCCCCCCCTCCCCAAAGGTCAGCAGTCATCCCCTGTACTATCCAAAGTCTCTGGTCATCCCTGTACTGTCTGCAGTCTCTGGTCATCCCTGTGCTGTCCGCAGTCTCTGGTCATCCCTGTGCTGTCCGCAGTCTCTGGTCATCCCTGTACTGTGTCCACAGTCTCTGGTCATCCCTGTACTGTGTCCGCAGTCTCTGGTCATCCCTGTACTGTGTCCGCAGTCTCTGGTCATCTCCTGTACTGTGTCCGCAGTCTCTGGTCATCTCCTGTACTGTGTCCGCAGCCTCTGGTCATCCCCTATACTATGTCTGCAGTCCATTAGTTCAGAATTTTTTTTCCTGTTTTCTGCCTCTAAAACCTAGGTGCGTCTTATGGTCAGGTGCGTCTTATGGAGCGAAAAATACGGTAATTGTATGAGGATACCTTTCTCTGTATGCTTTGTAAGTGGACCATAATGTGGTTATAGAGATATCAGGTGTGTCATTAAGTTCAAAAAACATGTTGTGCGCATCCAGTATGCATTTTTTGTCATCTGGGTTCTTCAGTATTGACGAACTTAGTCTCCAGTTTCGAGGGATCGAAGAGTGTTGATTGTTGTCAAGGGTGATGTTGATTGGAGTGTGATCTGACCATGTTATGGTGCCAATTGTTGAGGAGGTTATGTGTAGTAGGGTCCATTTGTCTGTGACGAAGAAGTCGATTCTGAAGTAGGATAGGTGGGATGGGGAGTAATAGGTATAATCTTTTTCTGTGCTGTGTTGGCAGCGCCAAATGTCGTAGAGGTTGTTTTTATGTAAACATTGGTTGAAGTTATGCTTGGAAGAGCGTTTGTTGGAGGAAGAGTCCAGAAGTGGGTTGCCAATGATGTTGAAGTCTCCGTCAATGAGGAGTCTGCCTTGTTTTTGGGAGGAGATGATTGATTGAAGTTTGTTGTAAAATTGTAGTTGGTTGGTATTAGGGCTGTAGACATTGACCAGGGTATAAAGATTTTCGTTGATTTTGCAGATCAGGATATGATAGCGACCTTGAGGGCCTGCGGTTTCTGAGATGTGGTGAAATCGGATAGAGTCCTTTACAGCTGTAATGACACCATTTTTTTTCTTGGGATTCATTGCTTTGTATACATAGGAGAAGTGTTGGAGATGGAATTTAGGAATTTTGGTTGACCTGAAGTGTGTTTCCTGTAGGAAAAGTACATCGGCGTGTAGGGTGCGAGTTTCTTTCAGGAGCGGAGACCTCTTGAAGGGGGAGTTTAGGCCATGAACATTTAGAGATGATATGTTAATCATTTTGTAGGTTGTTAACTGGATTTGATGGATAGGAGAGTTGTTTCTTGACTTGTTGAGGAAGGTGAGTGTTCTGTGGTCATAGGTGGCGGTCTTCCATAAATAAGATGGTGTGGTTTTGGTTCAATCGCTGGGTCAGGTGATGTTTTCCTTGTTGTGTTGGAGGTTTTAGTTTAGCTGTGGATTGGATTAGTGGACTGGTGGTGCATGGGGGGGGGGGAAGGGTAGAGAGGGTAAAAAAAACTTGCAAAAAATACAAGCAACATGAGTAGCCTGGCTTGCTTCTCCGAAACAGGGGGGTATGAACAAGCATAGACCGTAAGAGAGGTCATGCTGAAAAGTATCTTGCAACTTGGAAATACTTTATAAAGGGCCGTTTGCCAGCAATTAGTGGCGTAAGGGATAGTGCCCAAGATAGTGAGTATTTAGTGGTTTGAGGACGATGTGGATCAGGACCACTTTGCATCCATTTGCTGCGTATTGGCGGAGGTGGAGGGGTGAGGTTCCACAGGTATTATGTTCCAGGCTTTTAGGAGGTCGATGCCTGCTTCTAGATTTTTGATGGTGTAGATTTTACCGTGATGTTTGACAGTATGTTTTGTGGGGAAGCCCCATTGATAACCTATTCCATGGTTCCGCAATGCTTTGGTTATGGTGATGAGCTTTTTGCAGTTGAGGAGTGTGGCTTTGGACAAATCAGCGAATAATTTGATATTTGCATGTGATGGCGGGAGTGAAGAAGGGTTTCTGGCGGCTGACATTATTTTCTCTTTTACGTAGTAAAAGTGTATGCGTGTCAAAACA
This sequence comes from Staurois parvus, assembly GCF_062004578.1. Lineage (NCBI taxonomy): Eukaryota > Metazoa > Chordata > Amphibia > Anura > Ranidae > Staurois > Staurois parvus. The sequence continues at coordinate 3,572,661 of NW_028318390.1, read as the reverse complement.
TCCCTGGGGATTGAGGCTGATAGGAATGATGGTTTGGGTATTCTGTGCGCTCGATCTATGGCGAGCTCCATATCCGTGAGTGAAGGAATTAGGTGTTTCATATATTGTTGGATTAGAATATCGTGCAAAAGTTCATTTATTTCAGTAATGCAACTTAAAAGGTGAAACTAAAATATGAGATAGACTCATTACATGCAAAGCAAGATAGTTCAAGCCGTGATTTGTCATAATTGTGATGATTATGGCTTATAGCTCATGAAAACCCCAAATCCACAATCTCAGAAAATTAGAATATTACATACAATCAATAAAACAAGGATTGTACTTAGAACAATATCGGACCTCTGAAAAGTATAAGCATGCATATGTTCTCAGTACTTGGTTTGGGCCCCTTTTGCAGCAATTACTGCCTCAATGCGGCATGGCATGGAAGCTATCAGCCTGTGACACTGCTGAGGTGTTATGGAAGACCAGGATGCTTCAATAGCAGCCTTCAGCTCTTCTGCATTGTTCGATCTCATGTCTCTCATCTTTCTCTTGGCAATGCCCCATAGATTCTCTATAGGGTTCAGGTCAGGCGAGTTTGCTGGCCAATCAAGCACAGTAATCCCACGGTCATTGAACCAGGTTTTGATGCTTTTGGCAGTGTGGGCAGGTGCCAAGTCCTGCTGGAAAATGAAGTCAGCATCCCCATAAAGCTCGTCTGCAGAAGGAAGCATGAAGTGCTCCAAATTCTCATGGTAGACGGCTGCGTTGACCCTGGACTTAATGAAGCACAGTGGACTAACACCAAGAGATGACATGGCTCCCCAAATCAACACAGACTGTGAAAACTTCACACTGGACTTCAAGCACCTTGCAGTGTGTGCCTCTCCATTCTTCCTCCATACTCTGGGTCCTTGGTTTCCAAATGAGATGAAAAAGTTGCTCTCATCAGAAAAGAGGACTTTGGACCACTGAGCAACAGACCAGGTCTGTTTTTCTTTAGCCCAGGTAAGATGCTTCTGACGTTGTTTGTTGTTCAGGAGTGGCTTGCCAAGAGGAATACGACATTTGAAACCCATGTCCAGGATCCGTCTGTGTGTGGTGGCTCTTGATGCACTAACTCCAACCTCAGTCCACTCCTTGTGAAAGTCCCCAACATTTTTGAATGGCCTTTTCCTGACAATCCTCTCCAGGCTGCGGTCATCCCTGTTGCTTGTGCACCTTTTTCTTCCACACTTTTCCCTTCCACATAACTTTCTATTAATGTGCTTTGATACAGCACTTTGGGAACATCCCACTTCTTTTGCAATTACCTTTTGAGGCTTTCCCTCCTTATGGAGGGTGTCAATGATGGTTTTCTGCACAACTGTCAGGTCAGCAGTCTTTCCCATGATTGCGATTCCTACTGAACCAGACTGAGAGACCATTTAAAGGCTCAGGAACCCTTTGCAGGTGTTATAGCTTAATTAGCTGATTAGAGTGGGACACTTTGAGCCTAGAATATTGCACCTTTTCACAATATTCTAATTTTCTGAGATTGTGGATTTGGGGTTTTCATGAGCTGTAAGCCATAACCATCACAATTATGACAAATCACGGCTTGAACTATCTTGCATTGCATGTAATGAGTCTATCTCATATATTAGTTTCACCTTTTAAGTTGCATTACTGAAATAAATTAACTTTTGCACGATATTCTAATTTTTGGAGTTTCACCTGTATGGCACTAAAGTATCGTTGGTAATGGATTCAGGGATACCTCTGAATTTAATGTTGTTGCACCTAGGTCCGCTAGGTCCGCTAATTTAAGGTTTATTTGTTCAATATCAGCTTCATGGTCTGCGTGTGCGTCAATGAGGTTGTTATGCGCTGTAAACATTTCTCCCATTTTGTTCTCAATATGGCGTATACGGTGTGCTTGTTTTTGTACCACATTTGAGATTTGGGATAGTGATGCTGTCAGATCATTGTGGAGTGTTTTTCGCAGAGAAAGAAGCATGTTTTTCATGGAGATTTCAGGGATAGGTTGGTCAGAAGCAGGGAACGATTCAATTAAAGATGGAGTAGTATTATGAGGTAGCAGTTGTGAAAAGGAAGGCTGACTGTCAGGAGTGGAGTCAGTATCCAGTCTGGGCCTGGATTTAGCAGGGCTGCTTGTGGTGGGAGACAGGGGAGAACAGGACTCACCCGGGTCTCCTGGGTAAAGTGGTGCTCTGAGCCTGGGATCCAGGTGCTGTGTTGTGTTGTCACCCTCATAGGAGCTGTGGCCGTTTGTCATGCAGCCAACGCCATCTTGGCTGCATGTGGTGAAAGCATGGAAGAAATTAGTGAGCTTCCCTGGCTGTCCTGGAGCTTTTCAGCGGCGTGTCATGGTCTGCAGGGTGTTCCGTGATCTTTATCTGTAGAATCGGGCACTCGGTATTCCCTGGGGTCAGTGTGAGCCGTGTCAGTGCTGGCAGGTGGACGGAGCTCTGATCACAGTGCATCCATCCCGGAGCCGGCCGCGCATGTGCCTCTAAAAAGTTAATTTTAATACCAAACTCGATATAATTTGTAACTTTTAATTGATGATAGTGTTCTTTAATTTTTACATTTGTAAATTCTCTTTTCTTATTATGTATAGCTTTTTTTTTAGAAGTCTCCACCTCCCTATTAACATTGGGTTGCTTATAATAATTCACTTTGAAATACACACACCCATATGCGGATCAATACTCATATGCTGGTTAAATCTTACTGTAAAATAAGAGCAAGCAAAGAAAAAATAATGTGCATGTGCATGAAATAATGACCCGGTGCATGATGACATCACATGCTGTAGCTCCACCCAATGGATTTCATCACCATAACGTCATCAGGGGCATAGTCTACTTTGGGACATCACGCTACTTATAAAGAGGAAGATAATCATATCTCCCTAATTAAACATTTGTAACCCTGGAAGTGGAAACAGAGCTAAGCCAGAACCGGAAATGTGCCTGAGCAAAACCATTGCGCTCCACCGGCTGGAAATGTGCTTCAAAAATATAAGGCTCCAAACTGGCTCTATCCACCCCTAATGGGACTTGGCGGCCAAAATTAAAAAGCAATAATAAACCATATTAAATATTAATATTACATTAAATATTAATATTATACCACAGTGTAATATTAATAAGTCATTGGGGTCTGCACCCTGCAGCAGCACCATCTTGTGGCTTTTTACAAAAACACATTCTAATAGGAGACATATCATTTAAATATCAAAAACTATTTTATATTATAAAAACATCCTTGACCTAAGAAACCCAAAAAATGAAATATAATATCAGATATTATTAATAAAGGCATTTATATCCCACTCAATATTTAAACCATGTGGGATATTCTTGATATTCTGATGTTTATTCAGTGCTCCGTGATCCACACTCCTTAGTTTGCCTCACCAGACCTCTATGCCATTCTATTTAAAGATTGTCATTAAACACTTTAGGATTCACCAAGCTGCCAGCTTTCCTCCAGGGCACACTCTCTGACCCCTTAGATAACTACACCAGTTCTTATCTACAGGGTAAGTATAAAACAAGAAGGAGCGACCATAATAGTATAATTCTGAATAAAAGGAAAGATGTATCTCAAAAGCAATTCTACTCAGAAGGTAAAAAAGAAATCAATCACATAGAATAAGCTGCCAAGTCTCTAACTTCCTCCCTGCCTGCAGGGCTGGCCACAGCTGCTGGATTTGTCACTTTATCCGGAGATCTCAGATTGGAAAGATAGCCTGAACATGCACACTGCTAGGCTACTCCCCAACATGTTTCATCCAATGAGGGACTTGCTTTGTAAATTGCATTGTAAATGTATTTGGAATGTGGAGTAATGGAGATATACTCTATATAAATGAGAAGGCTAGTCAGAACATATTGGCCTCATAAAAGATGATCAGAGGAAGGTGGTTACATGTAACAGGGAGAAGGCAACTGTATCAAATACATTCTTCTTCTCAGTTTTTATTGATTAAATGGAGGGGTATAATAAACAAGATAGTGATGTTAATGACATTGTATTGAACGTACCCTTGTGGCTAACATAAAACTCATGTTAAAAAAAGACTAGTAAAAATGAAATGTGAATATATCACCAGGATCAAAAGATAAAAAACGAAACATAATGTGAATTAATCATCAGGACTGGATGGCTTACACCCAAGAGTTCTCAAAGACCCTAGCCACATTATAGCCATATCATAATTCCTATTTTTTAAGAACAGCTTACTAACTGGAATGGTACCAGCTGATTAGCAAAAAGCACATATGATACCAGTATTAAAAAAAAGGCCAAGACATAAACCTGGAAACTACAGATCAGACCAATATTTTAACATTCTATGAGAACATAAGATATAGTTTGGATAGAGGAAGGCTTGTGGATATAGTGTACATGATTTTGCCAAGTACCATATAAATGCTTATTTTACAAATTAAGGTCTTTTGGCATTGATGAGATCATATATATCTTAATAGAAAACCGGTTACATAAGTGTGTTCAGGAGATATTGATTGATGGCATGTTTTCTGAATTGTATAGAGTTGTGGTGGTGTGTCCCAGGGCTCTGTCTGGGAACCAATTCTGTTTAATTTGTTTGAAAATAATATGGAGGCTGGAATAAATAGTTCAATCTCAGTGTTTGCTGATGATACAAAGCCAAGCAGGGCAATAACTTCACATCAGAATAAAGTAAGAATTTCTAGATAAGTTAGAGGAGTAGGCAACTATATTTCAGATGAGGTTTAATATTGAAAAATGTAAAGTAATGCACTTGAGAGCAAAATATATGCATGTAACTAACTCAATAGGGAGAGAACCCCTGAGAAACTGAGGATGGAAAAGGATCTAGGGGTCCTAGTATGCAATGCTAAAATGCAGCACGTCAGGCTAGCAGACTACTAGCATAAACAAGATAAATCTACAAGAAAAAGAAACTAGCAGCACTAATGATAAAATTATAAATAAAATAAACACCTTAGATGGTACGCCCCTTGAGGGTTAGGGACTGATGTGAAAGTACAATGTATATATACATGTAAAGCACTGCATAAATTGATGGTGCTATACAAGTACCTGTAATAAATAAATAAATAAGACTAATCCAAAATGCTCTAAAAGAGTCCAGTATAGTCCATATGATAAAGGCCAACTTCAACTGAACAGTGGCTGCCAGCAGAAGCAACCTGGTAAATATACAAGAAAAAGAAACAAGCAGTGCCATCCAAGTTCAGTATGTTGGCTGAAAACTTTAATGCACAAAATATTTGGCAACTCACATAATTAAAACTTGTGTCAAGCGTGTCAATCAATATTACCACTGCTACATGCTGTTCTGCTCCCATTGTGTGTCTGTGTCCATGACTGTGCTCAGCCTTGGCCACGCTGGTGGTTTCCAGGTCTCCCCGGCTAACGTGGATGCACTCCACTGACAGCTGTGATGTAGATCTTAGATGTTGTGGCAGGAGGCATGGTGCGCATTTGGAGCATGTGTGCTCCTTCATCAGGCCGTGTGGCAGTCATATTGGTGTCAGCATTTATGGGGAGTGTGGACAACACCTCCCAGCAAGCTGGCACCGCTCCACACAGAGAGACATGCCACACAAGGAGACAACTAGACAGATAAAATTACATGCTTTATCATATGGATTATACTGGACTTTTTAAGAGCATTTTGGATTAGTTTTATTAATTTGTTATTTTATGATTTAACTTTTTTTTAAACCGGTTCCCTCCCTCCCAGTGCACTACCATCTTTTTGTGTATGTAGGAATACTTGAAACAAGAAGGAGTGGGGTTTTCTAGGTGCATACATTAAACGCCAACACTAAACATTGATTAAAATATTAGTTTATTTTAAACAATACATAAAAAGATTCTAAAAAGAAACTGATTTAGTTCCATAGTATATATCTAGTTTATGCCATTTGGTGGTTTTGAATTGAGATCCTCAAACACAGGCTCTCCTACATGTGTTGCCAACTTGATATTTTCAGGAAGCAAACTTGTTGTGCATGAGATACTAAAGAGAATGCAAAGACACAGATAAGAAATTATCCAACAAGAATAATAATGCTGTATACATGCATGCAGACAAAGGGGATCAAGCCTCCCCTACTACTTAATCTGCCTAGTCCTCACACACTTCAGAGCTAACACACCAAAGACTCGACCAGACAGAATCATAGGAGGAAACCCATTGGGTCCACAAGGGTGGATCCAAAGCGTCACAAGGCAAACTGCAGGGGAGATATAGTGACCAGAGAATAATCCAAATAAAATAAAATCATTATGATAATAATAAGTGGGGCCTATTCACTGGAAGAGTAATAAAAAATGTTATAGAAAACAACAGAGGACTATTGAAAAATGTTAATGTTTTGGCCTAATATAATTTATGGTAGAGTGCAATTACTCCACAAGATATATTAGAGATGAACTAAGGAGGCAAATTAATATACTAGGGAAAGAGAAGTTAATTTCTATGAACATTACTATTAAGTCCAAAAAACTTCATAGTAAATATAAATAGGGGCTTTTTTCTCAGATAATAGGTGCAGGATCTCCTGTTTCTGAGTCGCTCTTTACCCACCTCCAAACACCATTCCTTGGTTCCATTCCCTACCCACTTCCCAATATCACCCCTTTCAGAGAACATATTAAGTAATTTGTATGGAATTTGTTAACAATAACAAGGAAAGTAGTCAAATAGACTCCCCACTGCAACAATAGATCCAACCACACCAATAGACCCCCCCAGGAACAGTGAATTCCCCAGCAACAATGAACCCCCATAACAAAATACCCCCAGCAACACTAGACCTATGGCAGAAGCAACAGATCTCCCCACAGCCAGCATCAATAGACCCCTCCCTCAAGAGTAGATCTCTCCCAGCAACAGTTAACCCCCCAGAAACAACAGATACCCCATCAGCAACCCCATCAGTAGGCCTCCCCAGAAACAATAGCATCCACCACACTCTCCTGCGACAGTAGACCCCAGCAGCTAGTGTCAATAGACCCTCCAGCACACCCCAGCACCCCTTGCCATTAGATACATTAAATTCTGGATGTGCCAGAACTGCGTTCTCCCACATTCCCACTGAAAAAAATCCCTGAATATAAATAAAATACCTTTCCTCAGGACTAGATCCCAAATATACCATAAACGGCCTGACTTTGGTCCTGTAAGCTTAAGGAAGAAATACCAACTGCATAAACAATGGGCCCTTTAAAAGAATATAAATGTAAAATATGTGGAAAGATGTCTCAAAGTTTAGCTAGCGGCTAGCTGGGCACTTACAGATAAAGAAGTTCCTATGTGTATCTAGGTAAAACTATAATTCTACCACTTTACAAAACTCTGTTTTGACCACATCTTGAGTATGCTGTCCAGTTTTGGTCATCTATCCTCAGGAAGAAGGTGCTTAAAATGGGGAGAAACCAGAAAAGAGCAACAAAGCTACTAAGTGAGAGGGATGCACTCACTTATGAGGAAAGACTACAAACATCAAACTTATTCTCGCTAGAGAAGAAACACTTGAGAGGGGATGTAATCAAATCTTTAAATGGTGACTCTAGCACTAGGAGGAAATTATTTAACCTAAGATTTCTAAAGAAGACATGCAGTTGGATGAGAAGTGGTTCAATCTAACTACTAAGGGGATTCTTTACTGTTAGAGCGGTTAAGTGGTAGAACTTTCTTCCACAATTGGTGTTAAGGAGGAGTGCAGAATTTAAATAAAACATTTAGCTGTGTTTTTTGTGAACATAATGTACAGGAATATAAGAAAGAGAAGTGACATAAACACATAAGTACACACACACACACACATACACACACACAATCAGGTTGACCTGGATGGACCTGTGTCTTTCTTCAACGTTAACAACTATCTAACTCACATCACACTCTCTATCTACGGGACTAGATGGAAAAGACACCACTACTATACATCAGTGCTTAATGATGGGAATGTCTAGTTTTGTGATGTCTGACACACACCTATGATGTAATAATGATAAAATAATGTCCTGCATTTTCTACCACTCATTCCTGTTTTGCATGATGAACGTCTTTCCCACCAATGAGCATTACTATAGTAACATTTGGCAGTAGAAAAAGACCCTAAAATTCCGTGTCTCCATAGATAGTGCATTCTGAGCATAAAGGGTAAGGTATCTTGTTTTGGCATCCTAAATTCATGATCATGTATACCTAAATGTTCAGGAACAGGACAGAGTTATCCTGATGGCTAGGTGCTGCCTTATTCCTCCAGTTTCCCAGTACTTCCTTCCTTCCTTCCTTCCTTCTTTCCTTCCCATTCTTTGCATTAAAGTAAATAATATTCTGAGTGCAGCTCCCCCCCACCCTCATATTTACCCAAGCCCAATCGCAATCTAATACTGTGCACGAGAGCAACAGCTCTATCTGTTCTTACCCTCCTCATAGGCTCAGATTCATTGGCTCCCACTGCTGTTAATCACAGCCAGTGAGGATGGAGTGGAGGGAGCGGGGGCATGGTGGAGTCCTGCTCTGTCTTTCAATTGACACACAGAGCTCAGCTAGGGAGCGAGCCCTCACGAGTGCCCCCTTAGCAAGTGGCTTGCTATAATGGGTACCCAGCAGGGGGAAAGTACCAGGAGCACCAGCAGTGGACCTGAGAAGAGAAGGACTATTGCACAGAGGAGACTCGTATGACATGTTTGTCATCTAAAAAAAATAATGGGTTTACAATCACTTCAAATAATCATACATTTTCAAAAGGGATTACACATAGTACTTAGTAACTGCTTATTTCAGGATTGTGGAATAAGAGACAAGGGGAGTCAGAAGAGCATTTAGGTGTCTATGTGCAAAATAAAATACTATAGATGCCCTTTTGTTTGTATTGAATGTGCATATATTAGAAATCTTTACATAAATTTTAACTCATTTATCTAAGATCATTTTAAATCCTCCTGGTCCAGCTCCACACAATGTATTCATTAAACTCCTTAAAAAAAAATCACAGATGTGACAGATGAGTATCAAAAATAGTTATGTATAGGGATGAGGTTGGGCTTTGCCACTACCATCAGTTCAAGGAGACTCCTGCGGGGTTTTTTTTTCAGCCAGAAACTGGCATTTCAGTGACAGTGATCTGGGCAGCTATAGAGTAATATAATCACTTTTACTGTACTGTGAATTATTGCCCCCCGCTGCCCACCATTGTTTTCCTTGGACCAAGGTCAGGATACCAAACGGGGAGCCTGGTGAAATACTGTGCAAAAGGAAACAAAAACAGAAATTTCATGCCTAAAAGCACAGAATTAACAGTGCTCAATCATATTGACCATCCCTGCCATTTGCCAAAGTATGGATAAATAGCATAAGGGGCACACAAAAATGATCATAACAATTAATATTATGAGTAAAGAAAAAATAGGAAAGCAATGTGGGTAAACCAAAACTAATTATAGACCAACTATTCTAACTATGCCAATATTGCTGCCTAATAACCAGGAGAGTGCACTCCTTCTATGGTACAAAGCAGAGAGAAAGTAAGTACAATTGTGCTCACTACAGCAGTGTTGTTATCTGGGTCTTGTCCATACCCCCTGACCTGTGGTCAAGACTTGGTGCTTGCCACCTTCTGTTATGAGCGCAGAGTTTTATACCACTACCACATGTATCCACCTGTATCAAGCCCCTTTTGTGAGTGAATTTCTTTACCTAATAAATTTACATTGTTTTAATAATTACTACACTATGGATTTTCTGTGCTGTACTCTTTCTTTCTTATTAATTCCTGCAGTACTGACAGGTATGAACCAGCACCTATGGCTTAGGTCAGTGTTACTGTGGATGAGTGTTTGTTTATTTACTTCTGAGACAGATGATATACATCTGTTCAAATTATTTATGCTGGCTGGACTGCAGTTGTGAAGTGTGGCATGTTGTGATCAAATATTCATTTACTGTGTACAAACAACCTGACCTGGGGACAAACTGTTATGCTGAAAGTCTAAAAGATATAAGGGTCGCTATCATCATTCCAAAATTACAAAGAATTCAACGAGAAATGCAAGAGCGTGATCAGGGCAGCTAAAAGAGACTATGAGAGACAAATTGCTGAGGAGAGTAAAAAAAGTTTTCAAATGTAATAAAAAGGCTTATTGCCCCCTTGAAAGATAATCAGGGGAAGTTCCCACTGTTCCCATTCTGTCACTGTATGTGACCTGTATAATAAACCATTTACTGGCTCCTTTCTCTGTGTATGACTGTGCATGATGCAATGTATCTGTACTTTATTACCAAGCTCTGTGTTTTAACCACTTCAGTACCAGCATGTTTATTCATTTCCAAAAACTATGTGACAAAAAGGGGTCATTTGGGGTGGTTTTGTACAGTCCTAGTAAATGTATTTGTAATAAAGTGATTGAGTAATCGTGTATAAATGGCTTAAAGAGTCATATAAACACAGTGAAACAAATATAAAAATAACAATAATAAAACAAGAAAAAGCCATATATCCACTTGCAGCGTGCACCCCCCCCCCCCCATGTGATTCATAACAGCTTTGCTTCCATTACTACTGAGCTATTACATAGTATTTGGACCAATCACAGCACCATGTACCATGTGATTAGCTGTAGACGATCACAGATCACTAGTATTCTGAACTGTCATGTCATGAACTTAACCCATTCATGACAATTCATAGCATTCCTGGTGCAATGTACTTCACTGCACCATCAAAGTGTAAAAAAATCCCTGATCACCCCCCCCCCCCCCCCCCGAGTAGTTAAATGTCACAATGTTACTATGGTAACATTGAGCCACTCTGATGAGAGTATTTAAAAAAAAAAGTTAAAAAAATATTTAAAATGATGCTGGACTGCATTGATGACAGTATGTAAAAAAAAAAAAGTGAAAAAAAAATGTATTCAACTACTTGCTGGCTAGCCAGCCAGCCTTCCACCTGCCTGCAATATACTGCGAGCAAGTGGCAGTTCTGGGCAAAGCAAAGTACCCTTACGTCACTATCGATTTCTGGGTGTGACCTCCCTGCCATTTGATGCAGGAGCAGTTCACGATTGTTGCCCAGGACTCTGCTGATCTCCAACAGTGAATGGAGAAGCTGGTTTTTCTCTTTCTGACCCTTTTGGTCCATGGAGAGAAGAGACAATATCATACTGTAAGTAAATGCAGCACATCTTACATACACACATTAGATGAGCACATTTAACCCTTTGATCACCCCTATTAACCCTTTGATCACCCCTGTCACCTGGCCAGTGCCATTAGTAGTGTCAGTATATAGAATTTTTCACTGATCACTGTATTACTGCCACTAGTGACATCAGATAGTGTAATGGTCAGTTAGAGCCCCTCCCAGCCAGGGTTAGCTAGTGTTGGATTGTGCACACACTATTGCACTCTTGCTATAGGCCGCTGATCACTGCCATTACTAGTATAGTGTTTGTATGGATTAATATATTGATCATGAACTATACTAGTGCCCCCTTAGTAAATTGTCCCCAAAAATGTAGTGTTAGTAGAATCAGCCCTGATTGCTGCCAGCACTAGTGTTTGGCCCCTCCCCCCCAACAAGAAGTGCAGTGTCAGTGTAATTTCTGATAATTGTCACCTGTGATACATTGCACACAAAACCTCAGTGTTAGCAGAATCAGGCCTGATTTCTGCTAGCACTAACAGGTGAATTTTTTTTTCTAGTGGTTCTAGCAGTCCCTGACAGCCAGCAGCTATTTTTCCCTTGATTCAAACTAGGTACCTATAAATTTAGTGGCCAAACTGTCCATAGAATGATACTCTATTGGAGAGGCCTACAGGATTCTGAGTATGTCAGATGAGGACAGAATTCGCCTCAAAATACAAACCTGTAGAGAGCAGTGGCACCCTAACAAGAGGTCCCTGTTAAGATCAGGCATACCTGACCCAGGAGTGCTTGGAATGCATGACTTGTCTTATATGCTGCAGAGTCCAAGTACTAGTGCTGCACTACCTTTTGGTGAACTGACAGGCACAAACATACTAGCACATTTTGGTATTTTACACACCAGCACTGCAGTATCACTTGGTGGTGTGGCGAGTCCCATAGGTGTAGTACAAGCTGGTGCCATGGCTAGCGCTAATAGTGTCCCGCAGCCACCAAGAATTCAAACACAGGCCCGTAGAGCTCATAGTGTCCTTTCCGGATGTGCTTGCAAATCCTGACTGGAAGCCCACAGATTCTGCAGCACCCATTCTTCCCCCATTCACTGCCCAAACCAGAATTCAGGGGGGCCTGGGGTGGTAAGTGGGCAAATCACTCCTATGCTTTGGCATATATTTTTTCACTTTTTTGGCAGATATTTCTTCATTCACATTAATCAATGTGAATGGCAGAATCTGTCAGGTTCTTTTTTTCATTCAGTATATGTATGCTCAATATTTGAAGTGGGTGGATGCAGGGCAGTATTTTCTAATAGTGGGCATAACACACACTTTTTCTGGCAGAGATTTCTTCATCCACATCGATTGATATGAATAGAGGAAACTGTTAGGTTCTTTTATTTGTTAAGCCCATGGGCTGCATGAAAATAAAGAACATTACAGATATGCCCAACTAGAACCAGCGAAATCCTTCCACCTTCCATAGCTTTCTCGTGCTCTCCCGTACCACCAGGGAACCCGAGAATGCAGCCGGCAGTTCCACCAACTTACGATAGAGCTGATCAGAGAACAGAACAGCTCGAATCATCCCTATGGTCTAAGAAACCTGGAAGCAACGAACGTTTCATCACTTCGGTTTTGCCGGATATAAACAGCACCATTTTTAAATTGGGAAAGCATCTGATCACACTGATCTTCATGTGATCAGATGCTTTAAGGGCAGAGGAGAGATCTGGGTCTAATAGACCCCTACATTTCTCAGAAAAGAGTACTTGTCACTGCCTATGGCTATCACAGGGGATATTTACATTCCCTGTGATAACAATAAAAGTGATTTAAAAAATGAAAAGGACAGTGTAAAAATAATTTAAAAAAGCAATAAAATAATAAAAAAAAAATTAAAGAACCCCGCCCCCCCCCCCCCCCCCATCAAGCACAAAAGTGAACAAAAGCATCGGTCCTGTGTCAGAATGTAAACAGCTGGTGCACTATGCATTGAGGTATCACTGTGAATGTCAGATCGAGTGCAGTACTAGACCTCCTGTGTAAATCAAAAGGGATAATCTGTACAGGCTTTTAAAGCGTTGCCTATGGATATTAAAAATGTACGTAGTTTGTTGTTGGTGCATGGGCGTGTGCAATTTTAAAGCATACCACGTTTGGTATCTATTTACTCAGCATAACATAATCTTTTGTACTTTACCAAGCAATTGGGCAATATATTGTGTTTTTGTGCTTTAAAATTCGAAAACGTTTTTTTTTTTTTCAAAACGTTAGCTTTTGAAAAACTGCAAATACTGTGTGACCTAAAAAAATTGCAACTATCTTATTCTCTAGGGCCTCGGATTTAAAAATATATAATGTTTGGGGGTTCAAAGTAATTTTCTAGCTAAAAATACTGCTTTTTCATGTACAAAAAAGGTCAGAAAAGGCTTGATCTTCAAGTAGTTAGAAGTGCAGGGGATGTGTGGCATAAGCTTTAATGTTGGACATAAAATGCCAGAACAGTTCAAACACCCCCCTAATGACTCCTTTTTGGAAGTAGACACCCCAAGGTATTTGCTGAGAGGCTTTTTGAGTACATGGAAGGTTTTCTTTTTTGGCAATTTTTTGGAAAATTTCACAAAGTTATCACTTTAATAAGATATTTTGCACACTTGCCTTGGGTATATGTGGAATTACACCCCAGACCACTTTCAACTATTTCTTATGAGTATGGGGATACCACAAGAGACTTTCTGGCAGCCTAGCCACGTACAGGCCTCCAAAATCCAATGATCACCTTTAGGCTTTTAAAGGGCGTTATTTCCTCATTACACTTCCTGACTACCTTGATAGGTTTCAGAGTTTCAGAGGCCTTGAAATGCCAGGATAGTACAAATGACCCTTTTTTGAAAGTAGGTACCTCAATGTATTTGCTAGGAGGCATGGTGAATATTGAGCAGACCTCATTTCTTTTCACAAGTTTTTGGAAATCGAAGAAAGAAAACGAAAATGTATATTCTCTTTTCTTTTTTTTTTAATTTCCAAAATCTTGTGACAAAAATTATATCTGCAAAATACTTATCATGCCTCTTATTGAATTCCTGTCAATAAGAAGTGGTCATTTGAGGGAGGGGGGGGGGGGGGCTTGGAATATTCTAAAATATCAGGTCCTCTGAAACTGTGAAAGATAGTGTGGAAGTGGCATGAGGAAATACGCCCTTTTGAAAGTCTGAAGGTAGTCTTGGATTTTGGGGGACTGTATATGGCTAGGTTGCCAAAAGTCTCTTACAAGTTGTATCTTCATACTCGCGAGAAGGAGAAGAATGTGTTTTGGGTGTAATTCCACATATACCCATGGCATGTGTGTGAAATATCTTATTAAAATAACATCTTTCTCTAGAAAAAAAAATTGTCATTTTCCAGAAACTTGTGGCAAAAATTAAAAAAACTTCCAAGTGAAATGTGGAAATTATACCCTTTGAAAGCCTGAAGGTGGTCATTGCTTTTTGGGCCCCGTACACAGCTAAGCTTTCAACAGGTCTCACGCATGTACTATATCCATACTCAGGAGAAGCAGCAGAAAGTATTTTGGGACGTAATTGCACATATAGCCATGGAAATATATAATTTAAGTGACAACTTTGTGAAAGAAAAGGAAAACTTTTTTTTGTCATTTATCAAAAAACTTGTGACAGAAATAAAATCTTTTATGTTTTCAGCATGCCTCTCAGCAAATTTCTTGGGGTGTCTGCTTTCCAAAAAAGGGCCATTTGGGAGATGTTTGTACTGTCCTAGCGTTTTAGCATCTCAAAAAATGTGAGAGGAAGTAAGAAAGAAAAATCTGTGTAAATTCTAGTATACACTATATTTCCAAAAGTATTGGGATGCCTGCCTTTACATGCACATGAACTTTAATGGCATCCCAGTCTTAGTTCGTAGGGTTCAATATTGATTTGACCAACCCTTTGCAGCTATTACAGCTTCATCTCTTCTGGGAAGGCTGTCCACAAGGTTTAGAAATGTATGTATAGGAATGTTTGACCATTCTTCTGGAAGCGCATTTGTGAGGTCAGGCACGGATGTCGGACAAGAAATCCTGGCTCACTGCCTCTGCTCTAGTTCATCTCAAAGGTGTTCTATTGGGTTCAGGACTCTGTGCAGGCCAGTCAAGTTCCTCCACCCCAAACTCGCTTATCTATGTTTTTATGGACTTTGCTTTGTGAAGTGGTGCACAGCCATGTTGGAACAGGAAGGGACCATCCCCAAACTGTTTCCACAAAGCTGGGAGCATGAAATTGTCCAAAATGTCTTGGTATGCTGACGCCTTAAGAGTTCCCTTCACTGGAACTAAGGGGCCAAGCCCAACCCCTGAAAAAAAAAACCCACACCATAATCCCCCCTCCACCAAAATTTACACTTGACACAATGCAATCAGGCAATTGTACTGTTCTCCTGGCAACCACCAAACCCAGACACGTCCATTGGATTGCCAGAGAGAAAAGCATGATTCGTTACTTTCGTCATATGTCTGATGAAGGGGTCCTGCGGGACACCAAAACGTTGCCTTGCTGTAATTATGTGATTGTTCATTAAAACTTTTGGACCCATATTGGTGTTCTTTTGTGTGCTGGTGACATTCTCCCTTCATCACTCCAGAGAACACACCTCCACTGCTCTAGAGTCCTTTGGCAGTGCACTTTACACATCTGCATCTGACACTTTGCATTGCACTTGGTGATGGAAGGCCTTGATGTAGCTGCTTGGCCATGGAAACCCATTCCATGAAGTGCTCTATGCACTGTTGTTGTGCTAATCTGAAGGCCACACGAAGTTTGGAAGTCATTAGCTATTGACTCAGTAGACAGTTGTCGACTTCTGCGCACTGTGCGCTTGAGCATGCACTGACATTTTACGTGGCTGAGTTGCTGTTGCTCCCGGTTGCTTCCACTTTGTTATAATACCACTAACAGTTGACTGTGGAATATTTAGTAGCAAGGAAATTTCATGGATGCACTTATTGCACAGGTGGCAACCTATCACGGTACCATGTTTGAATTCACTGAGCTCCTGGGAGTGACCCATTTTTTTCACAAATGTTTGTAGAAACAGTCTGCATGCCTAGGTGCTTGATTTTATACACCTGTGGCCATGGAGGTGATTAGAACACCTGAATCTAATGATTTGTAGGTGTGTCCCAATACTTTTGGCAATATAGTGTATATGCCATAGTTTGTAGATGCTATAACTTTCACACAAACCAATTACTATACACTTATTGGGATTTATTTTTACCAAAAACATGTAGCAATGTACATTTTGGCCCAAATTTATGACTACATTTGATTTTATTGGATATTTTCTATAACAGAAAGTTGAACATATATTTTTTTTTCAAACTTTTCATTTTTTCATTTATATTTAAAAAAAAAGGAAAACCCAGTGGTGATCAAATACCACCAAAAGAAAGCTCTATTTGTGTGAAAACAAAGATGAAAAATTTAGTTTGGGTACAGCATTGCTTGACTGCACAATTACCAATTGAAATAGTGCAGTGTCAAAAAGCAAAAAATGGCCTAGTCAGGAAGAGGGTAGAATCTTCCGGAGCTCAAATTGATATTAAAGTATTAGAGATACAAGAATAGGAAAGGTGGTGGCAAAAAAGTGAGTAATCTGCAAGTAGTGAAACAATTCCTGCCTAGGGACTTGGTTAAGTTGTTGTAGTTGTGCAAAGGTGATAAAATTGGAGTCCCCCCAAATACCTGTAAGGGTTGTTAGAGAATTAAATACCCACCATCTAAAATAATTAGGATTAGGAAATGCAGCAACAAAAGGTAGGTTCACCCGTGAAGGATGCATTAGTTGGGGCTTTAGAAATTAAATTATATTTTCACTTGGACAAAGATCACATTTTAAGGATGTGTGCCACCAGGGAATTAAGGAGGGATAAATCCCTAGGAGATAATGATCTAGACCACAGGAGGCCAGAGAGATGGTAGAGCAAAACAGAGGCAGCTTCAAATTTGATCCTTGGTACTTTGGACTGAGATGAGTTCCACTGTGCAATTTATGTCAACCTAAAAGATAAGTAATAATACCGAAAGTGTGGCAAGCCAAGTCCACCAGCGGTATGAGGTTGATGTATAAAATTTGAGTGAAAAATCTTGCTCTTCTGTTCGACCAGATGAATCTATGAATTACTGTTTCATTCAAAAATTCCCTGAGGACAGTGTCTGGAAGTGCTCTAAATAAACAGAGTACTTTAGGTAGTATGTTTCAATAGCCACCATCCTGCCCAAAATGAAATAGTATAGGAAGATCATGCTTTTAGAAACTAGAGGTGGATAATTACTTTGAAAATTTTCAGAAAAATCTGAAGTAATATACCTACTGTAAGTAATAAATATAATCTGGACACCAAATAAAGGTGAAGGAGGTCTGAAGAGTTTCACACTGGACCCCATGTACCCCAATCAGCATGGCCATGGATTTAGTAAAATTCACAGAGAGCCCACATAGATATAATAGGCTGTAGGAAAAATACCACGTCATCAGCATACATACAAAGTTTGTATGGATAGCTACTCATGTATATCTGGATGTAGGGTAATAGCAGTTGATAGGGGCTTCAGGGCCAGTGCAAAAGGTAAAGGAGAAATTAGACACCCCAGTCTGGTACCTCTTCCCAGTGCAAAAAACTCAGAGCAGCAATGCAGAATTTTAATTTCAGTTTTGGGGAAGTGGTATAACGTCTGGAACCCATCTAAAAAATTCTGTACAAAAGCCATTTTGCTTGAGGTGATTGCAGCCGTATTAGTGCATTTGCGACAGAAACAATTGAGTACTGTCCATGATACTTTTTTTTATTTGCACTAACATACAATTTTGAGGACAAGCTTTCGGGGTATGTCCCCTTCTTCAAAGTCCATCCAAGCAGTACTATGCAAATCACAAAGTTTAAGCAGAATGTTAGAAGGGATGGAAAAAAAAAAAAAGGCTACAGATATCTGTAGCCTTTTTTTTTTTTTTTCATCCCTTCTAACATTCTGCTTAAACTTTGTGATTTGCAAAAGTTTTTTTTTTTCAGGGCTTTCTGAATATCCAAACTCACAAAAGAAGGCCTTGGGAGTGCAAATTGGCACCCTGACAAACATTGGACACTTAGCAGATATTGTCTGTAATCAGCCTGTCAGGGCTAAATCCAGACTGAAATGAAGAAATAATGGAATAAATTATGGAGCCCAACCTGTCCGCTAATAGTTTGCTAAATATTTTCATGTCATTATTAATAAAGGGGATTGGTCTATATTTTTATTTTTTTTGGAAAATTATCTTTATTTGATTTAGGGATAAGTGTCATATTTGTTAAAAAAACATTGCTTGTGGGAAATAATTACCATCTAAGGTATAATTAAATAGAATGAATAGTTGGGAAGCTACAATATTAACATGTATTAATATTTTTATAATAAAGAGTGGAAAAACTGCCCAGACCCAGAGTTGTAGAGGTTTTAAGGGATTTGATGACCCTATTTCTTCTGCAGTACAAGGGGTGTTAAGGGTTTCTAGCTAAGAGCTCAATAAAGTAGGGATAGGAATAATATCCAACCAAGCTAAGGCTGACAAAGGTAGAAGACCAGTTGGAGCTGATAACACATGCAGGATATCCTTAGGAAAGGTAGCAAACTGATCTGAAGAATTACACAATTTATACACATGAAAGGGATGTAGGCATTGGTCCAGCTTACGTCTTGAGGATACAGAATTACTGTGTAAAAAAAATTGGCTCAACACCATCACTGTACCAGACAGAAGCATGCTTAATTCCTGGCATTTATGGGCAATCTGTTGTGCCAATGACTCTGAATGAATTAGGGCATGGCATTTATATAAGAAGTCCTTAGTTCCTAAGTACCTTAATCAGAGTGTATCTATTGCACCATCTCTCTTTATGAGCCACAGCTAGACCAATTAAGTGGCCTTGTAGCACAACTTTGTGGTAGGAGCCATATCAGGTGTAGCATTAAGTTAAAAATATTCCTCAATAATTTGTGACATTTCCTGGCAGAAAATGGCATCAGACACTAATGAGACATTTAAGGGCCATGTGTATGGGGTATTCTGAAAGGCCTATTGCTTGAAATGTACAGGAAGAGATATAGTGGACTGGAGTTACTGGAGTCCAAAAATATAGTCTAGCCTGGCATATGAATTATAGGGATGGGAAAAAAAGCGTGCAGTCTCTGGTACCTATGTTATGTGCTTGCCAGGTGTCGATTGGTTGAAAGGAGTGCAAGGATTTGACCAGGTACTTATGCAATATTCTAGTAAAAGTGGAAAACATTTTGCTCTCTATCATAACAAAGATGTAAGGGGGACTTTTTTTTTAGCTATAGACAAATATGTGGCACCATGGCATGGTGGTTCTTGTAAGAGAGGGATGTCTCAATTAGAGACACGTTGGATCTATGAGCTTAAATCCTTTTTCCCCCATGGAATGAACATTGAGTGGGATATTAATTTGTTTATCAGTAATGCCTAATCATGTCATCACTGTATTATATACAATTATCTTATATATTAATTGTTAGGTTGTTTTGTGTGGATGCATCCAAATAGGGTTATTTTGAAAAAAAAAATGTCCATTTTTTTAATTTTATAAAATATTTTTATATTAAAATAAATAAATATTTTGATACGGTCTTTAAGACTGTTATACAGCTAGAATATATGTTAACAACGGGTTGGATCTACATTTTTGTTTCAGAATATAAATTCTTACTTTTTTGTCTTTTATAAAGATATAGATCTAGCATGGGTTTTTTAATATAGGTATGTTTATGACTATTAATATCGGTCGCCATATGGGAGGTTATGTTATCCCAAACCGAGGTTTGGACTATTTTAGGGATCCTGTTTGATTTCAAACCGAGGCTTGGTTAATCCATATCGAGGTCTTGTTATTATGGTGGCCATTTTTTATTACATTACGAGATTAATGGAGGTTCCTCCCCTCTTTGGATGGCTCTATAAAACAGCGGCGATGATGTAGCTTCCATACCCCAGACTACGTCATTTGTGATGAAATGTGTCAGGTGGAGTCTGCGTGTCAGGAATGGACTGGCCAGCAATAGTGGGACTCAGCTGCCTTATGAGCTGCAGTACCAGGGCTGGCCAGCGGGTGCTCCCAGCAATCAGAGACTCAACCTTGCAGCCAGTCAAACACCTGGAACTAATTATACTGGTGTATTTAAGGGACATTCAGACCTGCAGACTCTGCCTTGGTGTTGTGTTTCTTCTGGGCCCTGTATCCTGTTCCTGCTCCCTGTTCCCTGTTCCTGCTCCTGCTCCCTGTTCCCTGTTCCTGTCTGATTCTCTGCTGACCCTGCTCTGATCCCTGGCTTGTCTGACCATTCTCCTCTGCCTGACCCTCTGTACCACGCTGCCCGCTACCTGCTGAACCTGGCTTGTGACTCCGACCATTCTCTGCTTGCTCCCCCTGTACCTACCTGCCCGATTGATATTGACCCGGCCTGCCTAACGACGCTTGCATTGTATGTACTGTTATCTGTGGGTGGTTGGTTTGGTTTGTTTGCACTGTGTTATGTTTTAGTATTGCACTGCGTTTATGTTTGTATTGTTAGTGTTAATAAATTACATTGTTTATAACATATCTGAAGCCTGCGTTTCCCTGCGTCAGTCACACACCTCTGGTCACACCCGGGAGCCCTGACATTACACCAAGGCCAATCCTGACCAGAAGTGGCTGCACAGGGAAGCCATCTTGGTTTGTTGATGGGAAGGATGGATCTGGATGAGGTTGCGTATTTATATCTGCTAGTGTTTGATGACAGGGAGTATGCTTATCAAACTCTGAAGGAGTATACCCGGGATGAACTGCTAGAATGTATACGGCTCGCTCATGTTCTAGTAGATCAGGGCACAGAGTTCTCTGAGGTGCAGCCTTTGATTGAGGTTTGTGCTGAGTTGGTTTCATCTGGTACTCCCGAATGCAGGGATGAATTTTTGCCACCATTTAGTGCAGACCAGGTAGAGTCCCTGGTGTGGTTATTAGAGGATGATGTGGGTTACTTTCTGGAGCGTTATTCCACATGTTCGCCACAGGTACTAAGAGATTGTATAAACGCAGTGCAGTCATTGACCAGACAGGCTTTGTGTAAGCTCAGCTTTGTTCAACCCATACTGCAGACATGGACAGACTTGTTGCACCCAGCCTCAGTCAGCTTACAAAAACCCAGTCCTGCTTCTAATCTATTTCCTCAAAACTCTATTCCTGCATTCCCAACAGCTCCTCCTGCCCTGCTATCTACCGCATGTCAGTACCCTGTTCCCACTCGCTGCACCTATCCTGCCTTTAACCCTGTAAAAAAGCCCTCTGTAGCAACTGCTCCCTCTCCTGTTCCATCCTCCAGTTCTTCTCTGTCTCCAGCTGCTCCATTCATTTGCAGACCTGCGTTTACTTGCAGTGCCCCAGTAGTTAAAACCAGAAAAAAGCGAAAATTCTTTCCAACCAATACCATCCTGCCAGTATCCAAACCGGTGAGCCTGCCTTCTGAGAACCGGCCTTCCGTGGTTCAGCCTGGTGCCTCGGCACCCGCCATTCAGCCTGATGCCTCTATTCAGCCTGGTGCCTGTACCCAGCCTGGTGCCTGTACCCACCCTGATGCCTCTACTCAGCCTGATGCCTCTACTCAGCCTGGTGCCTCTACTCAGCCTGGTGCCTCTACTCAGCCGGATGCCTCTACTCAGCCGGATGCCTCTACTCAGCCGAATGCCTCTACTCAGCCTGGTGCCTCTACTCAGCCTGGTGCCTCTACTCAGCCTGGTGCCTCCACTCAGCCTGATGAACTGATCCAGCCTGATGATCCTATTAGGTCAGTTGACTCGATACCCGCTGTTGATCCAGACGATCGGGTACCTGATCCAGTGCCCACTGTCGTGCCAATTGACTCAGAGCCCGCTGTCATACCTGGTGACTCAGTGCCCACTACCTTGCCAGATGACGCGGTGCCCGCTGGCGAGCCAAATGACCTGATGCCTGGTGACCCAGTGCCCGCTGTCATACCTGGTGACCCGATGCCCGCTGTCGAGCCAGACGATCCAATGCCTGGTGACCCGGTGCCCACTGCCTTGCCAGATGACGCGGTGCCCGCTGGCAAGCCAAATGACCTGATGCCTGGTGACCCAGTGCCCGCTGTCATACCTGGTGACCCGATGCCCGCTGTCGAGCCAGACAATCCGGTACCTGATGACCCGGTGCCCGCTGTCATACCTGGTGACCCGATACCCGCGGTCGAGCCAGACAATCCGGTACCTGATGACCCGGTGCCCGCTGTCGTGCCAATTGACTCAGAGCCCGCTGTCGTACCTGGTGACTCGGTGCCCACTGCCTTGCCAGATGATGTGGTGCCCGCTGTCGAGCCAAATGACCTGATGCCTGGTGACCCGATGCCCGCTGTCCAGCCAGACGATTCAATGTCTGCCCTAGTGCCCGCGGTCATACCAGTTGACTCGGAGCCCACTGCCTTGCCAGATGACGCGGTGCCCGCTGTTGAGCCAAATGACCTGATGCCTGGTGACCCGATGCCCGCTGTCCAGCCAGACGATCCAATGTCTGACCCAGTGCCAGCGGTCATGCCAGTTGACTCGGAGCCCACTGTCGTGCCTGGTGACTCGGTGCCCGCCGCTTCGCCTGGGGGCCCGAGACCTGTCGCTCCGCCTGGTGGTCCGGCACCCGCCGCTCCGCCTGGGGGTCCGGCGCCCGCCGCCCCGCCTGGGGGCCTGAGACCTGTCGCTCCGCCTGAGGGCCCGAGACCTGTCGCTCCGCCTGGGGGTCCGGCGCCCTCCGCTCCGCCTGAGGGCCCGAGACCTGTCGCTCCACCTGGGGGACCAGCGCCCGCCGCTCCGCCTGAGGGCCTGAGACCTGTCGCTCCACCTGGGGGTCCGGCGCCCACCGCTCCGCCTGAGGGCCCGAGACCTGTCGCTCCATCTGGGGGTCCGGCGCCCGCCGCTCCGCCTGGGGGTCCGGCGCCCGCCACCCCGCCTGGGGGCCTGAGACCTGTCGCTCCGCCTGAGGGCCCGAGACCTGTCGCTCCGCCTGGGGGTCCGGCGCCCTCCGCTCCGCCTGAGGGCCCGAGACCTGTCGCTCCACCTGGGGGACCAGCGCCCGCCGCTCCGCCTGAGGGCCTGAGACCTGTCGCTCCACCTGGGGGTCCGGCGCCCACCGCTCCGCCTGAGGGCCCGAGACCTGTCGCTCCATCTGGGGGTCCGGCGCCCGCCGCTCCGCCTGGGGGCCCGATGCCTGTCGCCCCGCCTGGGGGCCCGATGCCTGTTGCCCCGCCTGGGGGCCCGATGCCTGTCGCCCTGCCTGGGGGCCCGATGCCTGTCGCCCCGCCTGGGGGCCCGATGCCCGTCGCCCCTCCTGGGGGCCCGGAACCCGCCGCTCCGCCTGGGGGCCCGATGCCGGTCGCCCCGCCTGGGGACCCGATGCCGGTCGCCCCGCCCGGGGGCCCGGTGCCTGCTGCTCCGCCTGGGGGCCCGGTGCCTGCTGCTCCGCCTGGGGGCCCGGTGCCTGCTGCTCCGCCTGGTGGCCCGCTGCCTGCTGCTTCGCCTGGTAATCCGATGTGCCTCTGCCCAGAGTCCGGCCCGATGTGCCTCTGCCCGGAGTCCGGCCCAATGTGCCTCTGCCCGGAGTCCTGCCCGATGTGCCTCTGCCCGGAGTCCTGCCCGATGTGCCTCTGCCCGGAGTCCGGCCCGATGTGCCTCTGCCCGGAGTCCGGCCCGATGTGCCTCTGCCCGGAGTCCAGCCCGATGTGCCTCTGCCCGGTGTGCCTCTGCCCGATGTGCCTCTGCCCGGTGTGCCTCTGCCCGATGTGCCTCTGCCCGGAATCCAGCCCGATGTGCCTCTGCCCGGAGTCCTGCCCGATGTGCCTCTGCCCGAAGTCCTGCCCGATGTGCCTCTGCCCGGAGTCCTGCCCGATGTGCCTCTGCCCGGAGTCCAGCCCGGTGTGCCTCTGCCCGGTGTGCCTCTGCCCGATGTGCCTCTGCCCGGAGTCCAGCCCGATGTGCCTCTGCCCGGAGTCCAGCCCGATGTGCCTCTGCCCGGAGTCCTGCCCGATGTGCCTCTGCTCGGTGTGCCGCTGCCCGGAGTCCTGCCCAGTGTGCCAGTCTTTGATATCCCGCCAGTTACCTGACCCGGGCGGTGGAACATTTTGCCCAGCTAGGACTGTTTGGAGCGTCCTGAGGCCGCTCCTTGAGGGGGGGGGGTACTGTCAGGAATGGACTGGCCAGCAATAGTGGGACTCAGCTGCCTTATGAGCTGCAGTACCAGGGCTGGCCAGCGGGTGCTCCCAGCAATCAGAGACTCAACCTTGCAGCCAGTCAAACACCTGGAACTAATTATACTGGTGTATTTAAGGGACATTCAGACCTGCAGACTCTGCCTTGGTGTTGTGTTTCTCCTGGGCCCTGTATCCTGTTCCTGCTCCCTGTTCCCTGTTCCTGCTCCCTGTTCCCTGTTCCTGTCTGATTCTCTGCTGACCCTGCTCTGATCCCTGGCTTGTCTGACCATTCTCCTCTGCCTGACCCTCTGTACCACGCTGCCCGCTACCTGCTGAACCTGGCTTGTGACTCCGACCATTCTCTGCTTGCTCCCCCTGTACCTACCTGCTTGATTGATATTGACCCGGCCTGCCTAACGACGCTTGCATTGTATGTACTGTTATCTGTGGGTGGTTGGTTTGGTTTGTTTGCACTGTGTTATGTTTTAGTATTGCACTGCGTTTATGTTTGTATTGTTAGTGTTAATAAATTACATTGTTTATAACATATCTGAAGCCTGCGTTTCCCTGCGTCAGTCACACACCTCTGGTCACACCCGGGAGCCCTGACACTGCGTTACTGACGTCATCACGCTGTTTTTGCTTACCAGGAAGTTGGATTGGTTCCCGGGACCAGATGTCTTATATCTGTTACATAGTGCTTTTTTTTCTACCCAAATGTGAATGGAATTTAATACTTTGAATACAATTGTTCATATGGTTTTATGCAATGTTTGCTCTCCTTTTTCTTCCTTTATGGGCTGATTGATTGCAGGCACTGGAGAGACATATAGGATGGTTATAGCCTGAAGGGATTCTCCCATTAATATTGGTTGTCCAGCATCTTTCTTCTGCTTGAGCGCAATGGTGGATACACATCTCTAAGCCATTACATTAATGCATTTATGATTCTTATTAGTTTAAGGGTCCATATATTCTGGTAGGAGTCCTGCCAATATATGGTGGTGGTGCACTTTATTTACTTGAAGACACACAGTATTTGATTTTACATATTGTATATCAGAATATTGGGACTTTTTTTTCAACAATTCTCTTTATTTGGACTTGATTTGAGACTATATATGTTGATGGTTTTTTTGATACACTTTTTCTTTACATATGTACATATTTGTAAATAATGATGGCTTATCACGGCAATTAATTTATGTTTATCTGTACACAATTTATCTGATTGTTTTGCCAGCAGCATATTTTTCATATTCACTTTTTGCGCAACTTTTTTGCCAACTTATATTAAAAGGAACAGAATGGTGGATAAAATATCCACACCACATTTTTGGAGGAATAAAGCGTATAATGTGTTTGAGGAAAAGCTTTATGGAAAACTCTAGAGTATGTAGTGGATGAGAAATGAGTTTCTTGTAGAAGGAGAATCTTAGCCCTCAATTTTTTATATTACAAAAAAAGCCTTCCATATCTTATTTGGAGAACCCTGTATATTATGTGCCACAATTGTAAAACCATTGATAAATCAAAATTGGGGCCTATAGAGTAAATGAGGTTCTCCTAAGGGTGTTAAGGATTGGGGGGGGGGGAGTCTCCACAGCTCTGTACACCAAAAAAACAGCATTGCATAAAGCTGTAACTCAATATAGAACAATGGTAGCAGACAATATATGGAAAATAGCAATCAACAACACAAAGAAACCATAGTGTCCTGAAAGGACTAAAACAGAGGCATAACATCATAACATAGAATCAAAAACAAGTTACAGAAAAAAAACAACATAGAGTCCTGACAAGAACAAAAACATGTACTATGAGACACAACAGTCCCAAACTCAATCTGGGGTACACAACTTGGTTTACCACAAAAAAGGTACATAATATCCAAGAAAAATCAAAACAAGAGTTTTATAAAGAGGCCAAAAGGCCAGGTTGGATACTGATTGAGTGGGGAAGCATAGTGGTGACATGGTGGGATACAGCCTGTATTCTTGCGATAACCAAAAGGCTGTGCAAAATCAAAGAAGAGGTAGCGAAGAGGTGGTCTCCCAACATACTGTAACCTGGGAGGATAGAAATCATCAGGTAGAAAAAATTATGTATTGATAATTAAATCGTTGTCTTCAAACACAGTGGCATTGGCCAGAAAGTCACTGTGAAAAAGAAAAAAAAAATCAGACTAAAAAACAAAACAAAATGAAAAGCAGCCGAAATAAAAAAAAAAGTTCCATGGGACACCTGTACAGGATTCAAGTGGCTTTAAGGTGTATCCTGCATTTATCTATGGTCTTGGAGAGGAAGGAGGTCTAAGAGGGGCTGCCATTATGTGGTATAACAAGTTTAAAAAGGAAACCCCATTTATAGCAAATGCGTACTTTAGCCAGAACCAAGGTGATCTCTTTTAGTTGATGGCGCTTGTCAAGAGTGGCTGGAGAAATATCCAGAAAAATCTGCAATTTGCAGCCATCATGTGTGATATTCTTTGTATTCCTGGCAGCTTGCAAGATGTTCTCCTAAACCAGATAGTCTTTGAGACACAAAATTATATATCTGGTGGAGTTATCAGCAGGTGGCTTGGGGAGCAGGGCCCCAAGTATTCATTTGCAGGTAAAGCCACGTGGGTCTTTTCTGGGAGTAATGATTTAAAGAGACAGAGCACTGCAGAAGTTAAGTCTGTGGTAGCTTCCTCCTATTCCGATTGTCTAAATTCTCCACTTGCAACTGCAGGTGATTAAAAGCAGCACCAAGGCTCTTATGTTCCTTATTAAGCTCATTATATGCTAGAGTAAGTTCATCATGCTTCATCTTCTATTTGTCAGTACAGCTACCCAGTGCAGCTAACTCCTGTGTGAGAGTGTGAGGGTTTTTATGTAGTTCAGACTGCAATTTATTAGCCAGCTTATTGTGCATAGTCTCTAAGGAGTTTTCAGGTCCTCTTTAGTAAGATGCTTGCACTCCCATCCTGGTACTTTTACTTGATATGTTTCATAGCAAGATAAGTAATAGGTTTATTTGATCTATCAACACCACATCCCATTATTAAATGCAGGAAATAAGTAAAAAAGGTTTTGGGACTTTTAGAGTGCTATTTCACCCTCAGGAAAATTACTCATGCATACTCTTTATAAAACATAAATGGTTTACATAAGGGCCCCTGACCCAACTCTCACTCAGGCTTCCTCATCTCATTGAGTTGTGTTGTGTTGTGTGGTCTTCATAACCATCAGTATTGGTAAGCTCTGAATATGGAATATATGTAAGCAAAGACATGAAGCTATGTAAATACAAAAATGATTGTTTGAATGCACTAAATGTGTGTTTTACATCAACAGTGTGCCCTACTGATCGCTTCATGGGATACGGTATATTTACAGTTTTTATGGATGCAATTCTTGGTTTTAATATTTTGTAATAAAACCATTTGTGTTTTATAAAGAGTATGCATGAGTATTTTTCAGGAGGGTGAAATAGCATCCTAAAAGTCCCAAAATCTTTATTTCGTGTTTCATAGTAAGAAACCTTTTTGGTATTTTTTCCTTTACATAGTAAAAACAAAAAACACTCAATGGTTTTTAAATGCCATCCAAAGCAAATTCTAGTTATCACAATAAAAATATAAAAATATATTTTTTTTTACAGTAAGAGCAGCATTGTGAGGTAATCTGACATATATCCAGCGCTGTTCTGTGGGTTCAATCTGCATCCAAGGAAGTTGTGTTTTTATAGCACAGTCCGTTCCTTTAGATTGGAGTTTTTCCTGGAGGTGCCTTATGCTATTCCATGGATAAATCTGATTTACTGTAATTCCTGTATGACCACTCTAATCAATCTTTCATATCTTTCCAGTAAGAGGCTTTGTAATCTCAATGGTGTGGTGGGAAGCAGGTGGTCTCTTTATTTTAGAGTGGATGATCCTTGTGAACACTTCACAGATTACCTATGAGCTATGGTTTTTGAGGTACTGTTTTTACTAATTTGTTTCCAGCATTGTGTTCACTTTATTTGTTATTTAGTTGATGATTTGTGTCACTCTATAATTATATTGACATCCACATGATCTTTGCACTTTATACACCATAATAGGCCAACAACACATGCATTGTTTTTTATCATATGCACATCAGCACTTTTATGTACTGTGTATATATATATATATATCAATCTCAAACTGAGCTGCACATTAAAAGCATAGTGTGCAAACAACGTGCTAGAATACATTTTTCAAAAGCCGCATTACAATGCAGCATAGACCATAAAATTAAAAAACAAATAACAAAAAACACTTAATTAAAGTCCCAAATGTCCATGTGATTTTATTATCCTATGTTCATATTCATATATTCATTCAATAATAAAAGATGCCATAAAAATCAGGCTCTTGGGTGCGTTTATATTCTTTCAATCATATTATTATCACCACGTGCGTATATGCCTTCACCAGCTTCCATATTATTATTATTATACAGTATTTATATAGCGCCAAGGGTATGCTCAGCGCTGTACAGTAGCAGGGGGGACAGAACATGAGACAAGACAGTAACAATACAATACACGAGGGGTTCGAGGGCCCTGCTCTTTCGAGCTTACAATCTAGGAGGGAGGGAGGTTAGTTGTTAGGTGAGGTCAGGTGTTAGGTGAGGTTGGGGTAGGCTTATCTGAAGAGGAGGGTTTTCAGGGTGCTCCTGAAGGTGAGGAGGGTAGGTGACAGTCTGATGGATTGGGGGAGGGAGTTCCAGAGGATGGAGAAGGTCCTAGAGAAGTCCTGTAATTGGGCGTGGGAGGAGGAGACCAGGGAGCTAGAGAGTAGGAGGTCCTGTGAGGAGCGGAGGGCAAGGGTAGGGTAGTATTTGGATATCAGGTCAGTTATGTAGTTTGGGGCGGCGTTGTGAATGGCTTTGTAGGTCAGACTTAGCAGTTTGAATTTGATGCGTTGGGCAATCGGGAGCCAATGAAGGGATTGGCAGAGGGGGAGACAGATGTGGAGCGGTTGGTGAGGTGGATGAGTCTAGCTGCAGAGTTTAGGATCGACTGGAGTTGGGATAGCGTTCGTTTGGGTAGGCCAGTGAAAAGGGAATTGCAATAGTCTAGGCGTGAGATGATAAGGGAGTGTACGAGTTGTTTGGTGGTGTCTGGGGTGAGGAATGTGCGTATCTTGGAGATGTTGCGGAGGTGGAGCCTGCAAGATCTAGATAGCAGTTGGATGTGGGGTAGGAAGGAGAGGCGGGAGTCCAGGGTAACACCCAGGACTTTGGCGTGTGGGGTGGGAGAGATGGCGGCGTTGTTAGTAGTGATGGAGAGGATGGGGGGAAGACCAGGAGCTCGGTTTTGGATAGGTTAAGTTTGAGGAAATGGAGCAACATCCAGTCTGATATGTTGTTTAGGAGTTGGGCGATGCGGATAGAGAGTGACATATACTCTCACCCTAAATTTTGACCTAATGTAAGGTCTTATGGACCTGCACCCTAAAGTTGGGTCTCCTTTGTCAAAGTTGTTCTACTTTTCTCCACTCCACCAATGTTCTCAATCCGCCTCCATCCTCCAAATATATATACGTATATAGAGTATAATATTATCTATATATATATAAATCAATTTCAAACTGTGCTGCACATTAAAAGCATAGTGTGCAAACAAAGTGCTAGAATACATTTTTCAAAAGCTGCATTACAATGCAGCATAGACCATAAAAATAAAAGCCAAATAACAAAAGAACACTTAATTAAAGTCCCAATGTCCATGTGATTTTATAATCCTATGTTCATATTCATATATTCATTCAATAATAAAAGATGCCAGAAAAATCAGGCTCTTGGGTGTGTTTATATTCTTTCAATTATATTATTATCACCACGTGCATATATGCCTTCACCAGCTTCCATATGCTCTCACCCTAAATTTTGACCTAATCTAAGGTCTTATGGACCTGCACCCTAAAGTTGGGTCTCCTTTGTCAAAGTTGTTCTGCTTTTCTCCACTCCACCAATGTTCTCAATCCGCCTCCATCCTCCAAATATATATACGTATATAGAGTATAATATTGTCTAAAAAAAACTAGAAGATTATACAAGTATCAGGAATCCCTTGATGAAGTCATGTGATTTGATGATGCAACACATTGGGAAAAGTCGATGACATTACACCACTAAACTGGAAGTGTGTGGGTGGCCATCAGTGGAAAAGCATTGAGGCTTCATGCCTTCCATATTTGGCTGTGGAATATATTTTTTTATCTTTTTGTTTCAACTTTTTCTCAAAGAATTTAAGCGCAGATTATGCAGAAATTGGCTGGAGTAATGGCACTGCAGGAACAGTTAAAGGGGAAACATTTATATTATCTTCTATAAAAATATATAATTTATCTTCTCACCCCTTGACCATAGAAGAATATAATCTACTTAGTCATGGCTTTTCCTTTGCCCCCTACCATTCCACCTAATCCCCTTCAGCTTTTCAAAGACCTCAATAAGTTTTTTCGAAGACTCACATTAAAAGGTTTTTACATTAAATCAGCTCAAAATCCAGTCCAGTCTTGTACTGGCCCAGCCAACACAGCCACACATGTACAGTTTGCAATGAATGCAAAGTTACATAGTTAGTCTGGCTGAAAAAAGACAAAAGTTCATCCAGTTCAACCATTAAAAAATAAAAAAGTTATCCTATGCCCACCGTTGATCCAGAGGAAGGAAAAAAACCCAGCAAAGCATGGTCCAATTTGCTCTTGCAGGGTAAAAAATTCCTTCCTGATCCCCCGAGAGGTAATCGGATATTCCCTGGATCAACTTTACTTGTAAATGTTAGTATCCAGTTATATTCTGTGTATCTAGGAAAGAATCCAGGCCTTTTTTAAAGCAATCCACCGAGCTGGCCAGAACCAACTCTTGAGGTAGTCTGTTCCACATTTTCACAGCTCTCACTGTGAAGAAACCTTTCCATTTCACACAATACAATATAGATGAGACAATAGCCTTACAGTTTCTACAAGAATTCAATTTTGAAGGCTCTAACTCCACAGATGACTCTGTATATTTTGGAGAAGACCTATCCTTGCTTACCCAACATCTTCTAGAATCTCCCCGTTAGACATACCACCTTACATCCTAAATCCAGTTTTTACCCTACGCATTCAAGAGGACATTGTATAGAGGATTTTTACCTGGTCTTTTACTCAGATCTCTTACAAATGTGCAATAACACACAGAGACCTAACCACAGTGAACATAACCTCACCCCAACCAAACGTTCAGCCCTACAGAATCTTACCACCAATACTGATGTAGTTATTAACCCAGCAGATAAAGGTAGCGGTATAGTAATACCAAATAGAATAGATTACATCACAGAGGCTCAACGGCTATTGTCTGACGTTAACATCTACATTAAATTAAGGGATGACCCACTACCCAGTTTCACCATTGAGGCAAAAAATGTAGTCAGCCAAGCTTGTGCCAATATTATCATTTCCCAAATGGAAGCCTCATTCATAATAAAGGAATACTATAACACTCCCTATTTTTATTACCTCCCAAAATGACATAAGCATACCACCCATCCCCCTGGTAGGCCTATAGTGGGAGCTATGAATAGTGTCACCAGCGGATTTTCACCTTCCTGCAACCATTAGCTCAGAGTGTCCCGATCATGTGATCACTCGTTGGCCAATCAGTGATCACATGCAGAGTAGTAAGCAAGATGTCACTTGTGACATCATTGGTTACTACGCGTGAAATCTGTGAATGATCACAGAGGTCATATGGTATAAGGCTTTTCACAACAGCCTTGTACCATGTGACAAGCTGTGACCAATCACAGCTCACACAGTAGTTCTCAATGGCTGCAAGAATGCAGCTAGAGAGAAGGAGAAATGATTGCTTTTACAGCCTTTATTAGTGTAAAAGCAATCAGTGTAAAAAAAAAAAAAATCTTCATCACCCCCCACAAGTCGTACAGTGTCACCATGGTAGGGTGACAGTATGTAAAAAAAAACCCATAAATAATAATATAAAAAAATTTTAAAAAATGTAAAAAAAATGCTATAAACTAATTTGGGTTATTTTTTTTTTTTTTACTAAAAAGATAACGGAATACATTTTGGCCAAGATTTATGATTAAATACTATTTATTTGCAAAATTTTATAAGAAAAACACTTTTTTTCTAAATTTTTGGACTTTTTCATTTACATAGCAAAAAAAAATAAAAAATCCCAGTGGTTAATAAATACCACCAAAATAAAGCTTTATCTGTCTCAAAAAAAATGCAAAACAATTCATATGGGTACAGTGTTGCATGACCACGCAATTGTCATTCAAAGTGTGATAGTGCTGAAAGCTGAAAAATTGGCCTGGACAGGAAGGGGGTGAAAGTGTCCAGACTTGAAGCGGTTAATCATAAACACACCAAATGTATTTCTGATGACACTTTTTTCTGCCTAACTCACAATTATTTTCAGTTCAACGGTGACTACTATCTTCAAATACAATGTACGGCTATGGGCGCTAATTTTGCCCCCTCATATGCCAACATCATGATGGGGCACTAGGAATCTCAATACATCTGGCAAAACAACCCCTATGCAGCCCACATCATATATGCATATATTGACGATGTAATAATCATATGGGATGGCGATGTGGTCAGTACACAGCAGTTATTGTCTCACTGTAATGCCAATGACATGGGACTTACATTCACATCAGTAGTGGACAAAGACACTCTGGCCTTCCTCAATCTACTCATGTGCCATGATGTCAACCAGATTTTCACCAAAAATTATTCTAAACCTACCGCAGGAAATTCTTTTCTTAATTATAGTAGCTTACACCACCTTAGATGGCACCAAAATATCCCCAAAAGCCAGTTCTGTAGGCTAACACACAATTGCACCAAACTCAGTGATTACCAACACCAAAGTGCCACACTGAAGAACAAATTCCTTGAAAAAGGCTATCCATCTGCATTAATTGACAAAGCCCAATCATTGTACAACACGGCACTAGACATAATTAATACCCATCCTGCTGATAGGAATTCCACTCTTAGGTTCACCACTCAATTTCATAGCCGTCATGCACAGATGGAACAAGTGGTGCACAAACATTGGTCTATACTACTACAGGATCCGCACTTGATACCCTCCATACCAGTAAAACCCAAGTTTTCCTATAGAAAAGCCCGCAACATCAAGAGCAAAGTAGCCCCTAGTAAATTAAAATTCATGAAAGCTAATAGTGTCTCTCTAAAGTTTTTTTCCATCATAGGCATGTATTGATGCCATAAACCGCTTTACTTAACTTGTCCATTTGTGAAGCATGGCCAGAAAGATTTTCACATAAACTGTAAAACATAAAATTCAAGAGTTCTATACTCGCTCATCCGAGTTTGTAGTCTATTGTATTGTCTGACAGTGCAGTTTCCACTATGTGGGCAGAACCATTTGCACCTTGTGTAAATGCTTTGGTGAACACTAGAGATGAGCGAATTATTCAAAAATTCGATTCGGCTGATTCGCCGAATTTGCGGGAGAAATTCGATTCGATGCGAATTTATTCGCTGCGAATTTAACTTATTAAAAGGGTTTCTAGGCTTCAGAGAGCCTTTATATTAGTGCAGAACACTGTACCTTTAATTTAAATGCTCTTGGAGTCTGCTGGGGAAGAGAAATAATACTGTCAGTCAGTATGACATGCAGATGAGTGCCGTCGATCTTAGAATCACCGCACACTTCACTCATTTGGGCAGTCACGGGGCACGACGAAGAAGAAGAAGAAGAAGAATGAAAAGAAGAATGAAAAGAAGAAGAATGAAAAGAAGAAGAAGAAGAATGAGAAGAAGAATGAGAAGAAGAATGAAAAGAAGAATGAAAAGAAGAATGAGAAGAATGAAAAGAAGAATGAAAAGAAGAATGAGAAGAAGAATGAAAAGAAGAATGAAAAGAAGAATGAGAAGAATGAAAAGAAGAAGAAGAAGAATGAAAAGAAGAAGAAGAAGAATGAAAAGAAGAATGAAAAGAAGAAGAATGAAAAGAAGAATGAAAAGAAGAAGAAGAAGAATGAAAAGAAGAAGAAGAAGAATGAAAAGAAGAAGAAGAAGAATGAAAAGAAGAATGAGAAGAAGAATGAAAAGAAGAATGAAAAGAAGAATGAGAAGAATGAAAAGAAGAATGAAAAGAAGAAGAAGAAGAATGAAAAGATGAATGAAAAGAAGAAGAAGAATGAAAAGAAGAAGAAGAAGAATGAAAAGAAGAAGAAGAAGAATGAAAAGAAGAATGAAAAGAAGAAGAAGAATGAAAAGAAGAAGAGGAAGTAGAAAGAAAAGAAGAATGAAAAGAAGAAGAAGAAGAAGAATGAAAAGAAGAAGAAGAATGAAAAGAAGAATGAGAAGAATGAAAAGAAGAATGAGAAGAAGAATGAAAAGAAGAATGAAAAGAAGAATGAGAAGAATGAAAAAAAGAAGAATGAAAAGAAGAAGAATGAAAAGAAGAAGAAGAAGAATGAAAAGAAGAAGAAGAATGAAAAGAAGAAGAAGAATGAATGAAAAGAAGAAGAAGAAGAAGAAGAATGAAAAGAAGAATGAGAAGAAGAATGAAAAGAAGAATGAAAAGAAGAATGAGAAGACTGAAAAGAAGAATGAAAAGAAGAAGAAGAAGAATGAAAAGAAGAAGAAGAAGAATGAAAAGAAGAATGAAAAGAAGAAGAATGAAAAGAAGAATGAAAAGAAGAAGAATGAAAAGAAGAATGAAAAGAAGAAGAAGAAGAATGAAAAGAAGAAGAAGAAGAAGAATGAAAAGAAGAATGAGAAGAAGAATGAAAAGAAGAATGAGAAGACTGAAAAGAAGAATGAAAAGAAGAAGAAGAAGAATGAAAAGAAGAATGAAAAGAAGAAGAAGAAGAATGAAAAGAAGAATGAGAAGAAGAATGAAAAGAAGAATGAAAAGAAGAATGAGAAGAATGAAAAGAAGAATGAAAAGAAGAAGAATGAAAAGAAGAATGAAAAGAAGAAGAATGAAAAGAAGAAGAAGAATGAAAAGAAGAAGAAGAAGAAGAATGAAAAGAAGAATGAAAAGAAGAAGAAGAATGAAAAGAAGAAGAAGAAGAATGAAAAGAAGAAGAGGAAGTAGAAAGAAAAGAAGAATGAAAAGAAGAAGAAGAAGAATGAAAAGAAGAAGAAGAATGAAAAGAAGAATGAGAAGAATGAAAAGAAGAATGAGAAGAAGAATGAAAAGAAGAAGAAGAAGAAGAAGAAGAAGAATGAAAAGAAGAAGAAGAATGAAAAGAAGAAGAATTCCAGTACAGCAAAAAGTGTATCTGCAGAGAGCTCCGCTATTTCTGACAGTTCTCTGACAGTTCCTTCACATTTACAGTGGTTGAAACATTGTATCTATTTGTTTCCGAATAAAAACATCTGTATCCTAAATGGAAACAAATAGATACAGATGTTTTTATTCGGAAATAAATAGATACAATGTTTCAACCGCTGTAAATGTGAAGGAACTGTCAGAGAACTGTCAGAAATAGCGGAGCTCTCTGCAGTGACACTTTTTGCCGGCTGATCGGGGAAAATTCGATTCGTGCATCCGAAGTTTGCTAAAATTCGGATTCGATGCGAATCAAATTTTTCCTAATATTCAAAACGAATTCCACTTCGCCAAGTTCGATTCGCTCATCTCTAGTGAACACCACCATCTCATTGAGGATGGCATAGACAAACACAGCGTCCCCAGACACTTTTTAGAATATCATGGAAAATCCACCGAAGGTCTTAGGGTGTGAGTGATAGAAGCCATACCTGCTGATCTCCCAAAGGCCAAAAGATTCCAGCGCTTGTGTCAGAGGGAGACTTATTGGCTCTATGCACTTGATGTATTATCCCTGGGGGGGGGGCCTCAATGAGGACCTCGAGATCAACACCATTTTATAGAGCTGATGCTGTTACATTATATAACATTCACACTATTATATATTCTTATTTCTTCTCCATTCCAGTTCTTTCTTTTATATAGTGCATTACAGAGCCTTTACTATCATGCGTGATTGTTTCAGGTTTGTGTTTTTGGTTTGATCAGTCTCACTGATCTCATTCCATAGTTAGTATTACATAAGAACTAATTATCTAATCATACATTGTCGTGATGTTTCCCCTTCCATTTGGTCATCCAACTGATTCATCTACCAAGTTGTTTGCTTCCTTTTTCATATATAATTTTATAAATAATTATATACTATATTTTTGTATATTCTTACTGTAAGAAGACACAAGGTATGTT
Organism: Staurois parvus; assembly: GCF_062004578.1. Lineage (NCBI taxonomy): Eukaryota > Metazoa > Chordata > Amphibia > Anura > Ranidae > Staurois > Staurois parvus. The sequence continues at coordinate 3,535,945 of NW_028318390.1, read as the reverse complement.
TGTGTCATCTCAGATTCATGATTCTTTTATACAGTATACAGTTGCAAGAAAAAGTATGTGAACCCCTTGGGATTACGTGGAGTTTTGCATGAATTGGGCATAAAATGTGCTCTGAACGTCATCTAAGTCACAACAATAGAAGAACACAGTCTGCTGAACATAATACTACACAAACATTAGATGTTGCCATGGTTTAATTGTACATAGCATGTAAACATTCACAGTGCAGGGAGGAAAAAGTATGTGAGGCCCTAGCTTAATGACTTCTCCCAGAGCTAATTGGAGCCAGGAGTGAGCCAACCTTGACTCCAATCAGTGTGATGATATTGTATGTGTTGCTGACAGCTGTCCTGCCCTTAAAAAACACACACCTGTTTTGGGTTTACTGGTTTCAAGAAGCACTGTCTGATGTGAATCATGCCTTGCAGAAAAGAGCTCTCAGAAGACCTATGATCAAGAATTGTTGACTTGCATGAAGCTGGAAAGGGTTACAAAAGTATCTCCAAAAGCCCTGATGTTCATGTGTCCACGGTAAGACAGACTGTCTACAAATGGAGAAAGTTTAGCACTGTTGCTACTCTCCCTAGGCGTGGTCGTCCTGTAAAAATTTCTGCAAGAGCACAGCGCAGAATGCTGCATGAGGTAAAGAAGAATCCCAGAGTGTCAGCTAAAGACCTACAGAAATCTCTGGCACATGCTAACATTTTTGTTGACACATCTACAATAAGGAAAACATTAAACAAGAATGGAGTACATGGGAGGACACCACGGAGGAAGCCATTGCTGTCCAAAAAGAATATTGCAGCACGTTTGAAGTTTGCAAAAGAGCACCTGGATGTTCCACAGCACTACGGGCAAAATATACTGTGGACAGATGAAACCAAGATTGAGTTGTTTGGGAAGAACACACAACACTATGTGTGGAGAAAAAAAGGCACAGCACACCAACATCAAAACCTCATCCCCACTGTAAAACATGGCGGAGGGAGCATCATGGTTTGGGGCTGCTTTGCTGCCTCAGGGACTGGACGGATTGTTGTCATTGATGGGAAAATGAATTCCAGAGTTTATCAAGTCATTTTGCAGGAAAACGTACGACCATCTGTCCGCCAACTGAAGCTCCGCAGAGGATTGGTGATGCAACAGGACAATGACCCAAAGCATACAAGTAATTCAACAAAACAATGGCTGCAACAGCACAGAATACGCCTTCTGGAGTGGCCCAGTCAGAGTCCTGACCTCAACCCGATTGAAGGGCTGTGGCATGACCTTAAGAGAGCGATTCACAACAGACATCCCAAGAATATTGCTACACTGAAATAGTTTTGTGAAGAGGAGTGGTCCAAAATTACTCCAGATCGTTGTGCAGGTCTGATCTGCAACTACAGGAAATGTTTCAGCAAACACAAATGCTCCTGCGCTTGGGGATGGACTCGATGCTACAACCACATTAAGAATTTCCTGGAACATGCACACCTTGCTGCCCTCAAATGGACCGGGGGAATCCAAATATATTGAATGGGGAAAGAACAAAAAGAGGGCGCACAGGCCTAGTGCATTACCATAAAAAATGTTTAATAAAAAATAAAGTAGGTGTTGTACTCACAAACGACAATATAGTCAAGGCACATCATAGAAGAACAGCTGGATCAACACCGCGCTGAGTAACAGTCCACAATAGGGAGTTTAGACATCCAAAAGGCTGACGCGTTTCGAGGACTTGCCTCTTCCTCAGAGCCAACTGACCAAATGTCTGCTCCCTCTTTTATATGCTCACTACTAGTTAAACCAAAGGTCACATGGGCCGTCCTGGACACTCCCCTGTGCAGGTGGAGGAGTCACAAGGGCAATCGACATAATGTAAGTAAACACGAAAGGTCTATAAAAAATACATACACATATATATATATATACACGCACAAATAAAACCATTGAAACTAGTGACAATCATAAAATCATATGAACCATAAGAAGTGTGCACAGTGGAAAATAAATAAATAAATGGAAAGTTACACATATATAAAAAATAATAAAAATCCTTCCCTGGTGATGCACTGCACTGCTCGCCTTTAAATAAATAAATGGATGGATGAGCAACGCTACGAAGCTGCCTAGTGCTCTGCTTGCCATAGACAACCATGGGACATGGATTTAATATAGAGAGTAGATCTGAAACCCAGCAGAGACACTTATTAATTCATAGAGATGCAGCCTACAGGGTGAGTGCTTATCATTCTAGTATAGTCATATGATGAAACGTAGGTATGTGTGGCAATGTAGTGCACCATGGATGGATATGCATATGCAATACTATATACAAGAACAAAGGAGATAAATCACTAGTAAAACATAAATGTTGATATAAAAAGTTACAAACAACTTCTTAATATGGCTCACAAAGTTTAAATAAAATAAAATTAAATAAGTATTGTTACAATATAGTATAATATCTGGTAAAATGGTATAGTGTATGGTATATGTGTGCATGCACAGACATGGAAGCATAAGAAATATAAATATATAGGAAAAAAGAAAAAAAAAAAAAAAAATTTTATAATAAAAAAAATAAATAAATAAATAAATAAATAAATAAATAAAAATAAAATAAATAATTATATAAAAAATGTACAAAAGATGTATATATGTGTTATATATAAGAACTATATAAAATTGTCAAAGGCGCTATGGAACAAGCACTTGCTGGATAAGAAAGCAGTGCTCGAAGAGAGCTCACTGGACAACATGCGTGCGCACATGTGTGTGTAACACATCCACATGAGCAACTGCTTTTTAGTAAAAAACATGTCTATACATACACACATAAACCCACACACACATATGGAAACTGAATTAAAAAATGGGTGACCAATGAATGACCCATAGACACAAGCGCATGGGAATGCGGTCATACGCAAGCGCCTAAGGGTGACACAATAAATATGAAGTGAGCAACCTAATGTGTAAGGATGCAGGGTAATGGTAGCTATACTGATGATACTATAGTAATCATAGCTGATGAAAATGAATATATCTAAAGCATACATCTGTAGTGGATGGTGTACCCACTATAGGTCACAAGGGAAATGATGGAACTAGCACTAAAGAGGGGGGGGAGAGAAGGGAAAAAAAAAAAAAAGGAGGGGGTTTGGGAGAGAGACAAAAAGGATGAGAGTAGGACTCTAGGGAACATGTGCAGCTCAGCAGAAGGTGCCTATGCATAACGGGGAGTCATATATTGTCGTTTGTGAGTACAACACCTACTTTATTTTTTATTAAACATTTTTTATGGTAATGCACTAGGCCTGTGCGCCCTCTTTTTGTTCTTTCCCCATACAGGAAATGTTTGGTTGAGGTTATTGCTGCCAAAGGAGGGTCAACCAGTTATTAAGTCCAAAGGTTCACATACTTTTTCCTCCCTGCACTGTGAATGTTTACATGTTATGTGCAATTAAACCATAGCAACATCTAATGTTTGTATAGTATTATGTTCAGCAGACTGTGTTCTTCTATTGTTGTGACTTAGATGACGTTCAGAGCACATTTTATGCCCAATTCATGCAAAACTCCACGTAATCCCAAGGGGTTCACATACTTTTTCTTGCAACTGTATGTATAATGGCATTTTTTAATGCATATTACATTTATTGTTAATCATTAGTTGTATCATACATGTATGCATCTTCCAACAGTGTTGTTTATTGTAATGCCACCTAGGAGGCGTTTCTGTCACTGTGTAAAAACCTCTTTTTTTTTTACTTAATAATGTTATTTATTTCTTCAAAGTTTAGTGACAAGTGTGTCCTGATTGATTGATTTATTTATTGATTTATTTATTCATCCTATTGTTCTTCATTTAGCCATCCTCTGGTTCTCCCTACTTGTTGTAGCTATTCCTTTCATCTACTATGGGTCCATTCTGCCCAATTATATTGCATCCATCATTGCCTAGCCACCCAGCCTTTTGTCCCTTAGTGCCACCCTATTCCCACTCCCTTCTTTTATTTAACTGGCTCTGTTCTTTCGTGGGCATGGTCATGAAGAAGGAGCATCCCGCACATGCTCTGAAAAGCGTTACTTCACACCTTGATGTCAGTCCCGGTCTTGTGCTCCATGCGGCAGCATGCATTCCAACGGTTCCAGAAGAGCGGCTATCTCTTCCAGTACTCCCTGAGCTCCCCCTGCAGTTGCTGTCCAGCACTATGGATTGCTTTCACAGTGACAGGAGCCCCACTACTTTGACATACTGATGAGCTTGTCCCCTTGCCTTTTGCTGTAACTGTTTTTAACCATTTTTATTAAAAGTTACTGAACTTGTTGCACTTAGAAACGTCTTCTTCTTCATATTTCCTTCCACTACAGAGTTGACTTCACACTATTACAAGTACTGCACAGTGCTTAGTCCATTGTTGGATCACACCAGCTGTCATCTCTCAGATAAAGGTTTCCGGAGCAGAAGCACCCTATTCACTCTCCTTTTAAACATTTATAAACCTACTACAGGATAATTTAATGGTACAGTTCATAGAGGCCCAAACTAGTAATGATGCTATGCTGGACCTGGTAATCTCAAACTATGCAGAGCTTAGTACAAATGTCAATATAAAAAAACATCTGGGTAGCAGTGACCATAAAATGATTTCATTTATGGTTAGCTGTAAACCACAAGCACATACAGGAAAAAAAAAAACACTCCACTTTAAGAAAGCTAATTTTCCAAGGCTGAGAGCTGCTCTCCAAGACTTAGACTGGGAGGGAATATTGGCATCCATGAACACAACACAGAAATGGGTGTTCTTCAAAAAGACATGTGAACACACTGCAAAATATATTCCCATGGGCAACAAGTTTAAAAGGCCAAAAATCAAACCTATGTGGCTTACGGCCAAAGTTAAAAAAGCTATAAATAATAATCAAAGAGCTTTCATAAAATATACAAATAAAGGAATGGTATCATCATTTAAACATTACAAAGAATATAACAGAATATGTAAAAAGGAAACTGAAAACAAATGAAAGATTGCAAAAGATAGCAGGACAAACCCCCCCCCAAAAAATTCTTCAAATATATTAATAGTAAAAAGCTCAGGTCCGAGCATGTAGGCCCTTTAAAAAATAATCTAGAGTGGGTGACTGGGGACAAAGAGAGGGCAAAGTTAATAAATACCTTCTTCAGCTCGGTGTATGCAAAAGAGCATGGGGGAGCTCTTGTTAATGGGCATGGTATTGGCACAGCCCCAGATGATCCACATTGGCTCACAATTGATATGATCCAGAAATATTTAGACAGAATAAAGGTGAATAAAGCACCTGGACCGGATGGTATACACCCATGGGTCCTTAAAGAATTGAGCTCTGTCATTTCAAAGCCATTGTTTCTAATTTTTAGGGAATCTTTAATAGCTGGCATAGTAACACTGGATTGGCATAAGGCCAATGTGGTGCTTGTATTTAAAAAGGGATCAAAATCTTTACCAAGTAAATATTTTAAGCAACAGACAGCATGGATTAATGTGTAAGGTAAAGTCTACAGGCTTGGAAAAATCAGTACATAAATGGATAGAAAACTGGCTAAAAGACCGAATTCAGAGAGTAGTAGTTAATGATTCATACTCTGAATGGTCTAGGGTTGTTAGTGGTGTACCCCAAGGTTCAGTGTCGGGACCCTTAATTTTTAATATATTTATAAACGATATAGAGTCTGGAATTAAAAATACTGTTTCAGTCTTTGCAGATGACACCAAGCTTTGCAGTGGAATAACGTCTTTACTGTATGTCTCCAACTTACAAGCTGACCTCAATGCATTGTTTAATTGGGCAACTATGTGGAAAATGAGGTTTAATGTTGATAAATGTACAGTTATGTACTTGGGGGCTAAGAATATGCATGCATCATACAGTACATACTAGGGGGAGTACAACTGGGGGAATAAATGGTGGAGAAGGATCTAAGAGTTATGGTAGATCATAAGTTTAATAATGGCATGCAATGCCAAGCTGCAGTTTCTAAAGTGAGCAAAATCCTCTCTTGTATTTAAAGAGGTATAGACTCCAGAGAGAGATATCATTTTACCCCTGTACAAATCATTAGTGACACCTCATCTAGAATATGCAGTTCAGTTGTGGGCACCAATTCACAAAAAGGACATTGGGGAACTGGTGAAAGTGCAGAGAAGGGCATTCAAGCTGAGAAAAGGCATCGAGGAGCTCAGCTATGAGGAAAGATTAGAGGAACTGAATTATTCTCTCTTGAGAAGAGGAGATTAAGGGAGATATGATCAACATGTATAAATACATCAGTGTTTCATATACTGAACTCGGTGCAGCATTATTCACCCTTAGGTCATCACAAATGACAAGATGGTACTCTTTACATCTGGAGGAAAAGAGATGTAATCTCCAAATACAGAAAGGTTTCTTCACAGTAAGAGATGTGAAAATGTGGAATAGACTCCCTCAAGATTTGGTTCTGGCCAGTTCAGTGGATTGCTTTAAAAAAGGCCTGGATTCTTTACTAGATAAACATAATATAACTGGATACTAACATTTATAGGTAAAGTTGATACAGGGAATATCCGATTGCCTATCAGGGGATCAGGAAGGATTTTTTTTCCTATGCAGGAGCAAACTTGATCATGCTTTGCTGTTTTTTTTTTTTGCGTTCTTCTGGATTAACTGTGGGTATATGATTATAACTTTTTTTTTTATGGTTGAACTAGATGGACTTTTGTCTTTTTCAGCCAGACTAACTATGTAACTATACATTTGCTTGCCACAGGTAACATTGAACATAATGAAACTAGAAGAGATCAGGGTGAGTTGAGAAATGACACTTTGGTTTAATGCTTCTCCTTCATTGTCTATTCAGTAGACTATGGATTAGCTTCAATCACTGTTCTTGGTTAAAGCAAGCCATACAATAATCACTTTTTGTTCAGCCAGAGGGTTGGATGAAAAAAAAAAAAAAGGTTCAAATTCCCCAATCTACACATTCGAGGTGGATTGGAGAATCACTCCAGCTGACCTATTGACCCTGATTTACTATTGTGCCTGGGCGCATTTCTGTGGGCAAACGTCTAATTTTTATGAGCGACCGTCTACTTTTACCCCGTTAAGAGATTTACTACTGAGCAGCGTCAACAAGTAGACGCCCAAACGAATTTATTAACCAGACACACACCAGGAATCAGACTCACAAAGCAGACTTGGTAAGAGGTATGTCTAACACCATGAAAAATCACTGTAGAAACATGTTCACTTTGAAATTTGCTTTGCCAAATATCAGGACTTCACTTTAAACAATATCTGCCATTTAAAAAAAAAATTAAAATGTGTTAAAAAGTTTTTTTTTTAAGCAAAACGACACAGTGAAAAACTAGACGCTTGTGCAGCTTATTTGGATGATGCGCATGTGCAGAACACATTTTAGATGTCCTCTGTGGGCGCTTGCTTTTTAGCCACTGCTCAATAGTAAATCTCAGTGTGGATTCCTCTGACAGCCGACACTCGGTCGCGTCTACTGTGTTTAACAAACAGCACTAAGCATATCTTTATGTATTCTAATTTGATTTCCTTAGTTCTAGTGATTCTATTTTTGTTTCTTATCCTTTATAATTATTTCTGTAATGATTTTACTTATTTCAAAGGTCTAGATAATATTTATTTTGACAGCTGAATGTAAAAATAAAAGGTCCGCAATAAAAAAAAAAAAAAAAAAAAAAAAAACAGCGTGGGTCCCCCCTCTCATCCATACCAAGCCCTTCGGGTCTGGTATGGATATTAAGGGAGAACTCCACGCCGAAATAAAAAAAAAAAAAACAGCGTAGAGTACCCCCCAATATCCATACCAGACCCTTATCCAAGCATGCAGCCCGACAGGTCAGGAAAGGGGGGGAGATGAACGAGTGCCCCCCCTCCTGAACCATACCAGGCCACATGCCCTCAACATGTGGGGTGATTTGGGGCAGGGGGGCTCCCCCCCCAAAGCACCTTGTCCCCATGTTGATGGGGACAAGGGCCTCTTTCCCACAACCCTGGCCGGTGGTTGTGGGGGTCTGTGGGCAGGGGGCTTATCAGAATCTGGGGGGCCCCCAGATCCCGCCCCCCCTTACATGAATGAGTCTGCGGTACATGGTCCCGCTACTTATTCACAAAAAAACAAAGTGTTGTGTAAAAAAAACACAGCACAGGGTCTTTGACAAGTCCTTTATTAAAACAATGTCCCCCCGAAGTAGATCCAATGTCAATCACGGCGGCGGCGACCCGAAAAAAGAAAAAAAAAAGTTCCGGTCCTGTCGGAGGCTTCCAGCCTTCTGAAAAAAAGTCTCGCTGACAGTTCTTAAATAGGTTAGGCCAGCCGGGGACATCATCTGAGTGACCCCGCCCCATGTCACATGTTTGCTGTCCCCGGCTGGCCCCGCCCCTTACCTATATAAGAACTGTCAGACTGTCTCCTGCATACAGCTAGTTAGCCTCAGTGGAGAGACAGGGTGACAGTTCTTAAATAGGTAAGGGTCGGTATGGATGAGAGGGGGGACCCACGCTGTTTTTTTTTTGTTTTTTTTTTTTTTTATTGCGGACCTTTTATTTTTACATTCAGCTGTCAAAATAAATATTATCTAGACCTTTGAAATAAGTAAAATCATTACAGAAATAATTATAAAGGATAAGAAACAAAAATAGAATCACTAGAACTAAGGAAATCAAATTAGAATACATAAAGATATGCTTAGTGCTGTTTGTTAAACACAGTAGACGCGACCGAGTGTCGGCTGTCAGAGGAATCCACACTGAGATTTACTATCGGGGTCGGGGCCAGCCGGGGACATCATTCGAGTGACCCCGCCCCATGTCACATTCTTGCTTTCCCAGGCTGGCCCCGCCCCTTACCTATATAAGAACTGTCAGACTGTCTCCTGCATACAGCTAGTTAGCCTCAGTGGAGAGACAGGGTGACAGTTCTTAAATAGGTAAGGGTCGGGGCCAGCCGGGGACATCATTCGAGTGACCCCGCCCCATGTCACATTCTTGCTTTCCCAGGCTGGCCCCGCCCCTTACCTATATAAGAACTGTCAGACTGTCTCCTGCATACAGCTAGTTAGCCTCAGTGGAGAGACAGTGTGACAGTTCTTAAATAGGTAAGGGGCAGGGCCAGCCGGGGACATCATCCGAGAAACCCCACCCCATGTGACATCAATGATGTCACATGGGGCGGGGTCACTCGGATGATGTCCCTGGCTGGCCCCGCCCCTAACCTATTTAAGAGCTGTCAGCGAGATTTTTTTCTCAGAAGGCTGGAAGCCTCCGACGGGACCGGAACTTTTTTTTTCTTTTTTCGGGTCACGGCCGACACCATGATTGACATTGGATCTACTTCGGGGGACATTGTTTTAATAAAGGACTTGTCAAAGACCCTGTACTGTGTTTTTTTTACACACTTTGTTTTTTGTGAATGAGTAGCGGGACCATGTACCGCAGACTCATTCACGTGGGGGGGGCGGGATCTGGGGGCCCCCTTGTTAAAGGGGGCTTCCAGATTCTGATAAGCCCCCCGCCCGCAGACCCTCACAACCACCGGCCAGGGTTTCCTGACCTGCCGGGCTGCATGCTCGGATAAGGGTCTGGTATGGATATTAGGGGCTACTCCACGCTGTTTTTTTTTTATTTTCGGCATGGAGTTACCCCTTAACATCCATACCAGACCCAAAGGGCTTGGTATGGATGGGAGGGGGGACCCCACGCTGTTTTTTTAATTATTTATTTAATTCTCGGAAATAATTTAAAATTCAGCTGTCAGTGGGAAACCCGATGACAGCTGAAACATTCCTTCTGTCCCTGCAGAGAGCTGCGCTATTATATTTGACAATAAAAAGTATAGGTAATGCAACATTGTATCTATTTGTATCCATTTCGAATACAGATGTTTTTATTTGGATACATATAAATACAATGTTGCAATCTTTATACTTTTTAATGTCAAATATAATAGCGCAGCTCTCTGCAGGGACAGAAGTAATTACTTCGCTATTATATTTGCCGGCCGTAGACGGGGCGAAAATCGGACAATTTTTTTTACCGTTGGTGGTAACGTCGGACCATTGAACAACCGATTTTTCTTTTTTTTCTTTTTTTTTTTTTAAAACGGCCAGTTTTCACTCCATCTATGTCCTGCATTTTTCTTTTTCTTCTTTTTCTTATTCTTTATTTTATTCTTCTTTTTCATTTTCTTCTTTTTCTTCTTTTTCTTGCAGGTCATGCGCAGATTTTTTTATCTGTAAAAAGAGGAGCCAATTTGCCGATCATTGCCGCTAAAAATCGGCTGATTTTGCAGATCGGCAGATTTTTATCCAAATTTACCAATTAAAAAAAGTAGCAAAATCCCCAAAAATGGCTGACCAATTAACCCACTAACGGCCCGAAAATCAGCCAATTTTTTTTCGGACGATTTTAGATCCATCTAAAGCAGGCCATAAATGGGTCTAAAATCGGCCGATTTTTCTGCCGAAAAAAAAATAAAACAATTTTTGGGCCGCTAGTGGGTTAATTGGTGGGCCATTTTTCAGGATTTTGGCACATTTTTTTTATCAGTAAATTTTGAAAAAAAAAATTCCAACTTTACTGATAAACAAAATGTGCCAAAATCCCGAAAAACAACTGACCAGTTATTCCACTAACGGAAGAGGCCCTTGTCTCCATTAACATGGGGACAAGGTGCTTTGGGGGGAGCCCCCCCTGCCCCAAAGCACCCCCCCATGTTGAGGGAATGTGGCCTGGTATGGTTCAAGAGGGGGGCGCTCGCTCGTCCCCCCCCTTTCCTGACCTGCCGGGCTGCATGCTCGGATAAGGGTCTGGTATGGATTTTGGGGGGATTCCCAAGCTGTTTTTTATTTAATTTTGGCGTGGAGTTACCCCTTAATATCCATACCAGACCCGAAGGGCTTGGTGTGGATGGGAGGGGGGACCCCATGCCATTTTTTATTTACTATGGTGCTGGTTTTTAAATGTAATTTTCCCTTTTTTTTTCTTCACTATAGCTCAGAAATTCACGTCACTTCCCCCAGCTAAAAGAGAAAGTTTTCTTGGAATTTATATCCCTAAAGGAAACAATGTTTACTTTGAGTTTATTAAAAGATACAAAGTTTTCTGTAACATCGGGGAAAGTGACTTCTAAGCTTGTGAACTATAGTGAAGAAAAAAAAAAGGCTGGCATTTGCATTTGAAAATCAGCGCCGACATACACTTTGCATTGCGAAAAAAATTATTAACAATTGTGTAAACCGAGGCATTATTTTCAATGGATTTTCATTCGTAAACCGAAAATTACGTTAACCGAGGCGTTGGTAAACTGAGGTACGCCTGTATTAGTATTGCAATCCTTTGTATTGGGATACATAGAACCAACATACATCTGAATTGGCAACATAGCACATTTGTGTCACATTTGAGATATCTGGCTAGTTACACTGACCTTGCCCGGGGACCTAGGATTGATTCACACCACAGAAATACAGGCAGGATTAGTGTTCAACAGCTTCGTGGATTAGTGGTTAGCACTACTGCCTCACAATGCTAGGGTTGTTGGTTTGAATCCCAACCACAACAATGAATTTGCATGATCTCTGTGTGACTACCCTAACATACATGTGCTGGTGGCATCATCTTTGCTTTCTGTTTAAATGATCCCTAGAATGTGAATTAGAATGAGGCCTTGTCTGTTCAAACACTTTAAAGTAGCACCTTATGTGAATATCAAAGGATGGGATGAGATAAGGGCCTGGACTAATGATTGATTGGATAATTGGATTGATTGATTTGCACTCCACCTCCTTTTGTGAAAGTTTGTCAAACCATGAAAAGAGTGAGCGAAAGAAAAGGATTAAAAAAAATAAAATAATGGCATGGAGTCCCCCCCTCCCAAATCCATAACAGACCCTTATCTGAGCATGCAGATACCGCATGCCTTCAAAGATTTATTTCCTTTGTTGAATTGCCTGCTTGGTTCACACTAGATGTAATTTTAAATTGTGCTTTTTGTTGGCAATTTCACCGTGTTTTCTGTAGATTTACCAATGAGTTATTGCGTTTTCAATTGTGTTTTGCATTGTGATTTCTATTGTAGTCTATATGTGAAATCACTACAAAATGCTGAAAAAGTTAGACGAGAACTAGTTTTGAATTGTTGTGCTGCAGCAAATCGCTTACGTTAAGACACTCACATTCATTAGATCGGATATTAGGTACAATTTCAATTCCCAAATTGCACCTGAAATCATGCACCCTGGATGCGACTTGGCATGCGATTTGCATGGCATGCGACTTGCAAATCGTATGCCAAGTCGCACCCTATTGTCTGGGTGCGTTTCTGACACTGATTTCTAAAGTAGTACATGTACTATTTTTGTGACGATTTGCATAGATATCTGTGTCAGATGTCTTGCAAATCGTAAGAAAATCAGCATCTTCACTGTACGTCGCACAATTTCTAAATCAGCACACCAAGATATTGAATGTAGCTTTTTGTTGCTGTCCAAATAAATGAGGAATGTGTATTTGATCAATATATGTAAAGCGCTGCGTAAATTGACAGCGCTATATAAGTATCTGAAATGTACTAGCACCCCTAACACTTATTTTTGCTAGCTATATAATATGCCCAAATCTCCCTTGTTAGAGCGCACATGTGCAAAAATGTCCAAAATAACAAACCAAAAGCCCCCTATTGCACCACAAGACCATGTTATGTACCAATGAATAGGTTGTGTTCAATGTGCAGCTAGCTATTCTTTTTCTACAATCCTTTTAACAGTAATAAATTGGGCCCCCAATTTATGTTGACTTTGGGCCTTTAGTGGCAAATATATATTCGCCAATGTCATATACACAGTATAGCTGCAAGCATACATTCACCAATGCCAAATCTACAATAGAATTGCAAACATATATTTGCGAATGTCATATACACAATGGAGCCGCATGTAAAATTGCTATGGTGCACAAATAAACGCCAAGACGGCTGTTGGAGGAGGCATTAGAGCAGCGGTCATACCGGAAATACCTCATGATGTTGGCGGAAGGATGTTTGCACACACCCGGAAGTGGAAGTGGGGAGTGTGAGTGGATGGGAGTGTAGTTAGGAGAGTTTAGTGGTAATTTTCAAGTCTATTTTTTAGTTTTGTGAATTGTTCTTTTGTGGAATTCCAAACCACATCTGGACATGGCGAGATCTCTGTTCTCCACCGAGGAGCTGATCTTCATTTGCTGGGGAAACATTACAAATATTTGCTGTATTTTCAGTTGAAACATGTCCAATTCCTAGATCCTTTGAGGTACATAGCAGAGGTTCAAGGTTCTTCCTAGCTATACAGGTGGCACAGACACAAGCATACACCCAGGGCCACTGTTAGATATCATGGGGCCCCGTACAGCATACCTGACAGCCCCCCACTGCCAGATAAAATATCCAAATTATATTAATGGTAAAAAATACACCAAAACCATTAATAATAGACATAATCCCAACCATATTCCTGTGAAATCTAAATGATAAAACTGTACTGAGTTCATAAATAAAGCTGTGTGTGTAATTGAGGTGTAATTGAGGTTTTGGGGCTCATGGGTGCTGTGGCCTATAGAGTGGGAATCAGTGGTTTGTTTTTGTGGCTATCGCAGTTTGCAGGCAACCTATGTTACACTATGGAATTGCTGCAGGTCATAATTTGACAAGCATATGGGTGCAGGTGTACAGCCCTGAACACAGACAGTGAGCATTCAGGGCCACTTCCCCACGCCTTCACACCTGTGTCCCCATAGTGTAACAGGTGGCTCTAGCCACATAAACAACCCAGTCATTCATGCTGTACAGGCCAGAGGACCTGTGAATGGGGCATTTTTTACTTTTTTTTTTTTCCTCAGCTCGTTAATTTCAATGGGCTGCCTAATGTGTGGGAACATGCAAAAATACTGCAGGCATATTATTTTAAAAGTGTGTTGCACCTAACCGCGCACATCTGCAAAGGGCATTGCATTTCTTTGCTGTGCTGGAAAATGTGTGTTCTTGCATGCGTTTCTGCACCACCAATGGTGTGAACAAGTCCTAAGGGCCAGTTCACACTATAGAAACAGTCTAGATGCGTTTTTGCATGCCCTTTTGGCATGCATGTTTAGTGTGTTTCAGTACATTTTGGATGCGTTTTGGACACGTTGCATTGCATTTTTGTATCCCTTCCAGTTAGTTTTTTCTACTTTTTGTGCATTTTAGTACATTCAAGGACGTTTCAATGTGTTCCAGTACAGTTCTGTGCAGAAACAATGCAGCATGGTCAACTTTGTTTACAGCACCTGCAGTGCACTGAAAATGCAAGCGCTGATGTGAACTATGACATTGACAACCATATAACCTTCTTTCTGTGCATTTATGATGCCGAAAAAGCAACTGAAACACATATAGTGTGAACTGGCCCTAAAGATTATTAGAGGTAAGGGAATGGGACTGACCAGGGATTGTGAATTCAATCAGACTAGTGGTGATATACAATCAGCAATCGTATAATAATGTGAGATCTGAGCTGTAGCTGATAGAAAATGGTCAGTAAATAGTTAAAAAGAGTGGGGCGGTGATCCATAGATTTGCATATGGGACAGGTGATGACGGGGTGGGGGAGGGGGTCAAGTTGAATAAGGAGACAGATTTAAAAGAAGAGAAAAAAGTTACAATGAAATATACACAGCATGAAACTTGCACATTTCTTAATTGGCAGAAAAACAGGACGCAGGCAACATTCATCCGCTTTCTAGTCATTAGGCAAAATCATAATTGATTGATCAATATTCCTGGCACTGACACAACCCAGAAAATTGATCTCCATTTTTTGAACGTTCATAAATGTCAAGGAGCTTATAATCTAAGGGCAGAAACTCAGCCATGTAACTAGGTCCAATGAACCTAACAGCATGTCTTTTTGAATGTTGGCAGAAACACATCCATACAGGGAAAGCATGCAAACTGGGATGCAGCCATGACTGGGATTAGAACCCATGACCCAAGTGCTGTAAGTTTTGAGCTCTAACCACTAAACCACTGTGGGAGACACAGTTGGAGCTACAATGTAGAATAGTTACATTGTTTAAAAATGATAACGCGAGCGCTGGTAAAATTATATAGACTACTAAAATGGTATTACACAAGCTAAATATAACCACGAACAGTAGTGCATGAACTCGTGAAAGGTCATCCACCCTTGTGACAGTGTACTACACTATTAAGCACCTTTCTGGCTCCTGTGGCTGAGCTAATTTCTCCCCAGGAGATGGATGGATGGATGGAGCTGGATGACTAACCCATAGCTGCCAGCATACCGCTGCACCTCCAGATGTGTGATGTGTATAACCCATGCGCATTAATACTTTTGTTCTGGTGAGTGTAGACCAGTCCCAAGGGTGGTTTATCTTTCACGAGTTCATGCACTACTGTCTGTCATGGAGAAACCACACGTGCCATTCATAGGCACTCTCTGAGTTGGTACTCTCACACGAAGGACATTCCATTATTCAGGAATGATTATATGAACTTATTTTAGCACCATTTTACATCATTATTGCAATTATTTGCACTTTTTGGTTTTTACATGCATTCATTTTTGATCACATGCATTTATAGCGCTGCACTTGACTTTAACATAGAATAGTTATGTGATTAAAGAGAATGAAGATATATCATTATATTGGGAAATTAGAACTAGACATATTTGAGATATAAGTGTGAAAATGTTTAACATTTGAAAATAGAATGTATGACATTCATTAGTAAATGCATTAGTTGTCTTATCATTTTGGAGAAACAGCAAAAATAAAAAAAAATAAAAAAAAATACAAAGCCTGCGCTTGTGCGCCATCTAGCGAACATATCCGGTATTGCACCTAAAAATGTGCAAGATGCGATTTCACATTTACTAATAGTAAAGTAGACATTCGTCAATGAGATTGCTAGACGCCGCTCAGAAGACTGACAGGTCTTGATTGATTTAATTTAGTCTGCCTGAATGTTCAGAGTCTGCTGGTAGACTCAAGTCTTAGTAAATCAGGGCCGTTGTGTCCTGACAGCGTGGAGCAAATTATTTCCTATTTATGCATTTCAACTATGTATTTAGTTGCATACCTAGAGTTAAAAAAAAAAGTAATAAATAATTTAAATAAAAAGAAACATGTTTATTTGATTGAGTTGAACCACAATAGCAGTTAAGGATTGGGATACAATCCCCATAAAGAAACAAGCAGAATCATGACCATTAGACTTAAATGGTCCAAAAATGGGGCTAAGGGTGAGCCAGCCTCCTCATTATTATAGAATGATAGCTCAGAGCAGCCATAGTGTATTGAAACATCAGTAGGGAGAGATGCCACACTGCATATAGAGAGGCATAAATCCATTAGAAAACTACATATCATTTTTACAGAGCTGCAGTGGGGTAGGATCTTTTTTCCTCCCCCATATTAACAGTTCTTCATTACCCAAAAGTCCTTATTAAAATTCCTATCAGTGTCAGCAACAAGTTTGATCACTAGATCTTTGGAGCCTTTTATTTCGGGGGGGGGGGGGGGTTATGACATTTTTTCTGTAACTTCAGTTTGTGGTTGATTTAAGAGTAGCAATAACTTTTAGCTGCTCTCCCATTCATAGTAAGACTTTCCTTAAAAGAAAAAGAAAAAATTGTTTCAGAGGGAATTGGGGGAGGGGGCTTTAATTACTGTGGTAGGTATATTGGTTTTTATTGTATATTTATAGAACTTTTTTTTACTTTTTTTCAAATTGTGGGTGCTCAAAGCGCAACATTCACTTATTGTTGACAACTGAAAAGAATAGGCACTGTGGAAAATGCTCTCAGTCAAGCACCTTAATGAAGGTACATTTTTATTTGGTGAGACAAAGTAGCAAATATAATAAAATTTGACCAGCCTGAAGTGAACAGTGTGACTCCAACGGACAGCCCATCTGCTCTGAAGGGAGCTGAGATCAGAGAATGCTGCTGTCGGCTTCAAATCACGTGGTGTCAACGTACCGTCATCCCGGGTGGCATCATCACAGCAAGCGAAGGCATTGTCCGGCATCGGCATCAGCTGGGAGCATATGTAGGGTTACCAATACGACATGTTTCGCGCAGTTGCGCTTTGTCAAGTCTCTGGTAACCCTGGCCAGCAGCCATTACATAGAAGACTGTTAAAAGGGAAGGCTGGCTGAGTGAAATTAGCAGGGGATGGGGTGTCAATCAGAGCGGACGGCTCATCCTGAAGCAATGCTGAATACAAATTTAAAAGTACAAATTGCAAACTATAGAAAGTGGTGCCAATTAATGGAGTGATATGTATGACAACACTATTGGAAAACATGATATACTTTTATCTTTAGCAGAATTAATGTAATAATAAATCAATAAAGGAAAAAAACTTTCTTGTGGGAGAACTCTAAGTTAAAAATGACATCGCTGGTTACGTGGAAGCTGTGTCAAAAAATGCGTTTATAGTGAGGCAATTTTGGGTATATGGACAAAGAAAGGGAGGGGGGGGGTTGGCATATGAGGATAAAAACGACTGTATAAAAAGTTACTGCTAAAAGAAATATAGTAAAATAAATATGGGTATCAAATTAGGTAGCTCATATGTTCGTAATCAAGTAAACGCAATAGATGCGTAGTAACGTATTCATAATTGAGTGAACACGATATATACGTGGTAACAGTGAAAGTTAAAAAACAAGTGTTAAGAGAGGCGCATGCGCGGCCGGTTCCGAGACGGCAGCTCAGTGACAAGAGCTCCGCCTCATCGCCAGCCTTAACCCTGCTCACACCGGACCCAGCGTTCACACTCCGTACCCCGGACACATAAGGGGACATTAGGAGACAAGGCACACCGCAGCAGCATGCCTTGCCGCCGCAAATCACCGGGGCAGCCAGGGAAGCTGACGAGTTTCTTCCCAGCCCTCAGCCCCTGCAGCCAAGATGGCGCCGGCTGCAGGAGGAATGGTCTCCTCATACATACAGAGGAGAGCACAGAACAGCCCACGGACCCCAGGCTCAAGGCACCACTATACCCAGGAGACCTGGGTGAGTCCTCTCCACCCCTGTCTCCCTCTACTAGCAGTCCTGCTAAGTCTAGACCCAGACTGGACAGACTCTCTATCTGATCTACAGCCTTCCGCTCCAACTACACTCACTGCTAATCCTTCTCCATCTTTAATTGAAAACTTCCCTGTCTCTGATCAACCTATTACTGAAATTTGAATGAAAAGTATGCTTCTTTCTCTGCGACAAACACTACACGACGACTTGACAACAACTATATCTCAAATCTCAAATGCGGTACAAAAACAAGATTACCGTATTCACCACATTGAGAACAAAATGGGAGAAATGTTCACGGCACACAATGACCTACTAGACACACACACAGACCATGCAGCTGACATATAACAAATCAATCTTAAACTGGCAGATCTAGAAGACCGCTCCAGGCGGAATAATATCAAATTTTGCGGTATACCCGAATCTGTCACTATAGACGCCATAGTTCCTTACATCCAACAATATATGAAGCACCTCATCCCTTCTCGCACAAATGTAGAGCTCACCATACACCACGCACACAGAATACCAAAACCGTCGTTCCTACCAGCCGCAGTACCCAGAGACACCCTAGCATGTATTCACTTCTACCATGTGAAGGACAAAATAATGATAGCTGCTAGAAACCCTACCTCTATTCCACCATCCCAAGTGAATATCAAATTATTCACTGACCTATCCAAAGCTACACTCCTCAACCGCAAGAAGCTTGTCACCATAACAAAAGCACTGCGAATCATGGAATTGGCTACCAATGGGGTTTCCCAACAAAGCTTACTGTCAAACAACAAGGAAAGCTCTATACAATCAAAACCCTGGAAGCAGGCATCAAACTCCTGAAAACATGGAACATCATACCAGTGGACTCTCACCAATCCACCTCTACTCGTCCACAACAAATGGATGCAGATTGGTAATAAACCAACAATCCTCTACATCACTAAATACCCAGCAAACTGGGCACTACTTCACAAACCGCTAAAGGCTGGCAGACAGCCCCTGTCCGAACATTTCCAAACCCCAAGTTTTTCTTCAGCATGACATCTTTCATGTGTCATGCACGTTCAAATCTCCCCGTTATACAGTAGTAAAATGTGCTACACATGTTACTTGTGTTTTCTACAAGTTCTTTTTACCCCTCTCCCCTCCCTGCACCACCAGTCGCTCAAGTCAACTCCTTCCCTCAAAAACCTGCACCACAAGATGAAACACCCTCCTCAAACCAGCGACCAAACCAAGCTCACTACTCCTTCCCTATGGAAGCTCTCCACCTACTACAAAAGGAAACCTACCTTTCTCCACAACCTAAGAACCATCTCTACTACTTCATACAACCCGTTTACACCCAACAAAATGATTAACATATCATCCTTGAATGTCCATGGCCTTAACTCCCCTTACAAGAGATCCCTACTTCTGAAAGAAGCTCGCTTCTTACAAGCTGACGTCCTATTCCTGCAGGAAACCCACTTTGCCTCCACCAAAATCCCCAAATTCAATATACATCACTTTTCTTCAATATATATGGCAACCAACCCCAAGAAAAAGAATAGTGTCATCACAGCCATAAGCAGACTCCCAAGGCCGCTACCATATCCTGATATGCAAAATCAACGGAATCCTATACACCCTGGTGGTCAACATCTATGGTCCAAATACCAACCAACTCCAATTTTACAACAAAATCAACTCAACCATCTCTTCACAGAAACAAGGCAGACTACTCATTGGTGGAGACTTCAACATCATAGGCAATTCACTCCTGGACTCTTCCTCCAGCAAACGCTCCTCCAAACATACTTTTAACCACTTTCCACACACCAACGATCTCTGCGATATATGGCAATGCCAACACAGTACGGAAAAAGATTACACCTATTACTCCCCATCCCATCTATCCTACTCCAGAATTGACTTTTTCATCACAGACAAGTGGACTTTAAAGCATGTCACCTCCTCCAAGATCGGTACCATAACATGGTCAGACCATGCCCCAATTTCCATTACTCTCGACCACAATCAACATTCTTCGATCCCTCGAATATGGAGATTGAACTCGATCCTACTGAAAAATCCAGATTACAAGAAACACATATTGGACGCACACAATATGCTCTTTGAAATCAATGAGACACCTGATATCTCTATATCTATATTATGGTTCACTTACAAGGCATACATGAGAGGTAGTCTTATACAACTACATTTCTGCATTACCAAACAAAGAAACCAACAAATTGACAAACTCCTCATATCAATTAAAACAAAAAAAGAACTAAACAAAAAATCCCCAAACCACTCAATTTCCGCTTCCCTCATCACAGACAGAAACAAGCTCAGAATCCTCCTGCTTTATAAATACGACCTTAACCTCCAAAAAACGAAAACTAAATTTTACTCCCTGAGCAACAAAGCCAATTCTCTATTAACCAAAATGATTAAACGATGCCTAAAATCCAAAATATCCTCAGTTCAACATCCAACCACACATACCTTAACCAGAAACCCACAAGAAATAGCTAATGCTTTTGCAAGTTATTATTAACATTTATACAATCTTAAAAACGATCCTGACACTATCCAACCAACACTAACATCCATACAACAATTCCTTCACACAACTAAACTTCCCCAACTCTCCTCATCTCAACTTGACGCTATATCCACTCCAATATCTCCCAAAGAAATAGAAATAACCATCAAAACACTCCTTCTTACCAAATCTCCAGGAAACGACGGACACACAAACTAATTTTACTAACAATTTGCCCCTAACTTATCGCCCTACCTGACCAAACTCTTTAACCATGCCACCTCTACAGGTATATTCCCTAAAGACATGCTACAGTCCATAATAACGACAATATCAAAACCTGGCAAATACCCACAACTTGTCCAAAATTATAGACCAATTTCCCTACTCAATACGGACATAAAACTCTATGCAAAAATTATAGCTCGCAGACTACTTCCCTATCTTCCTACCTTAATACGCCCAGACCAAGTAGGATTCATACCAGGCCGTCAAGCACCCGACGCCACCAGAAGACTCATATCTCTTCTTCACCATTTAGAACATACCAAGCAACCCTCATTACTCTTATCCTTAGACTCAGAAAAGGCATTTGACCAAATACATTGGCTATTTATGCGATTGACCCTACAGAAATCTGGTATTACAGGATGGATGTTAACCCCCTAGCGGTATGATTATTTCAGATTTTTGGTGCTGAAAGCGGTACCATTATTCTGCATGGAAATATGTATTTTTTTTATTGTAGGCTGTAATATTTAGGAATAACTCACTGAAATCTGTCCGAACAAGAGTCTATTAAACATCCCAGGTATGATAAAATTTGAAACACAAAATCCTAAATTATAATTTAATAAATAATCATAAAAATAATAATATAATAATATTACATTTAATTCAATAATATAATTAAACCAAAAACACTGAAATTTGAAATATAGCGCCAAGTTCGCACATTGCTGAGCAAAGTCGCAAAATCGTTTTTGGTATCTGATGACGAATTTCCCCACAAATCATTATCACTGAATTCTGCAAGTGGTTCTGATTTACTATCGCTGTTCTCTAGCTGATCTAAACCGCTTTTGACCTAAAGGGACACTTTTTGGACGCCGTGGACTTTTCTAAGTTTCCAGGCAGAAAGAATATTCAAAATGCAGACAGGGGACAGGACAGAGCACTAGGGACAAAATGTACGTGAAATGGGTTGAAACAGCAATGTTTTACCATGTAAAATCGTTTTGAAAAAAAATTACTTTTTTTAAATTTTCAAATTTCCCGCCGCCGGCGGTGCCCGTATGTCCCAACGTCACAGGGACCGGAACACAGGAGCCGGATGCCGGTATCTGCCGGAGGAGATGGCCGGGGACGCTGCAGGGGACACATCGCTGGAGCGAAGGACAAAGTAAGTGCTGCAGGGACTCCTTATACAGCGCTGCATGGTAAGCCCGAGTGTAGCTCGGGGTTACCGCTTTTGGTACAGACATTTTACCCCGAGCTACACTCGGGAATACCGTTAGGGAGGTTAACAGCCATCCTATCATTATACTCCCACCCCTCAGCCAGGGTACTAACATATGGAACATTATTAGATCCTTTCATTATCATCACCAATGGTACTAGACAAGGCTGCCCACTATCTCCCATAATATTTGCATTGCTCATCGAACCCTTAGCTTCTAAACTTAGAGACGACCCGACGTTCACTGGCATCGAACACCTTAACACAGAGTCTATTTGCAGACGATATCATATCGATGGTTACCAACCCAACCAGATCCCTCAAAATGATACGCATTCACCTCCAACAGTACTCGATGGTTTTTTATTATAAACTTAACTAACCCGAATCTTCAATCCAAAATCTCCATACACCACACCAAACCCAGATATTACTTGCCAAACAATTCCCCTTCTCCTGGGAAAAAAACAATATCCCCTATTTAGGAATCAGACTCACCGCAACAACAGACCAACTATACAATTCGAATCACAAAATATTACTCGAAACTATGCCCCAAGAAATTGCCACCCTTCGCACCTCAGAACTCTCCAAATTGGGTCGAGTTGCGACATTGAAAATGTGCATCCTACTCAAAATTCTATATATTTTTCGCACACTTCCCATACCAATCCCTAACACCTTTTTCTCCAAATTACAATCAATTCTGGCCAGATTCTTATGGAACTCTAAAAAAATGTCCCTCCAATCTCCTAATACTCCCAATTTCCAAAGGAGGCGCAGGACTCCCACATCTAAAATCCTATTATAATGCTACTCTTCTTGACCAAATATATTTTTGGTGGAACCCATCCAGAGAAAAAAATCTGGCCTACAATGGAAACCTTGCCCTTTCTTCCAATAAAACCCCAAAATTTACTCCTAATTGTATCAACATTACAAACTACCAGCTAAAACACCCACATATCCAAAATTAAAATAAATACTTGTGAGCCACTAGAAGTATTCTTACACTTTAAATAATTATGTCCTTATATGATAATCAAGTGATTATTGTGAATTGCTGGGATACTATTCTAATTAATTAATCAAGTGTTTAAATAAATTCTTAATAAAATTAAAATATATTAGATCGCTAGGTACTTATTACACCCTCTCCAGGTGTATGGATGTATATATTAAATGTCAAAACTGTACCGCGCTCCAATGTATACAACTCTCAATAATAATACAAATCCAATTTTCTATAATAATGTTATTAAATGACTCCGTGTATCTTCAATATATCAATAATTAAATCAACCAAAAATCTTAATTGATAACACCATTAATTCATATATACAGAGTGAAAAAAATGAAAAATATGAAAAATATGAAAAATATGAAAAAAATAAAAAAATATAATGTGCATATAAACCAGAAAAAATATATATGGAAATGACAATTCAGTTCATCAGAGATGCGATGGTATTAAAAGTTCAAACTAATCTGTATGATGGATCAGTGTTCACAGCCGTGAACCTCTCCCTCCTTTCTTCTCTCCTCTCTCCCCAACACAGCCTCCTCAATAGAACTTTCTCCACTGGCTGCTTATTCCTCCATGCAGAGAGGCTGTCAGGTAGATTCAGTGTGGTATTCTGAGTAACAGAGTGCTGTGATTGATTAGTCAGGTCTGCTCATGATGATCTGGTGCTGTTGGAGTTTGTCTGAGTTCTGCTCACCTTCAGGAAGCTATGAGATCCTTCCCAAACATGTTTGGGAAGGATCTCATAGCTTCCTGAAGGTGAGCAGAACTCAGACAAACTCCAACAGCACCAGATCATCATGAGCAGACCTGACTAATCAATCACAGCACTCTGTTACTCAGAATACCACACTGAATCTACCTGACAGCCTCTCTGCATGGAGGAATAAGCAGCCAGTGGAGAAAGTTCTATTGAGGAGGCTGTGTTGGGGAGAGAGGAGAGAAGAAAGGAGGGAGAGGTTCACGGCTGTGAACACTGATCCATCATACAGATTAGTTTGAACTTTTAATACCATCGCATCTCTGATGAACTGAATTGTCATTTCCATATATATTTTTTCTGGTTTATATGCACATTATATTTTTTTATTTTTTTCATATTTTTCATATTTTTCATATTTTTCATTTTTTTCACTCTGTATATATGAATTAATGGTGTTATCAATTAAGATTTTTGGTTGATTTAATTATTGATATATTGAAGATACACGGAGTCATTTAATAACATTATTATAGAAAATTGGATTTGTATTATTATTGAGAGTTGTATACATTGGAGCGCGGTACAGTTTTGACATTTAATACCCACATATCCAAGCCACCCTTCAAGCCTGGTATGATCTTCTGACCACTGAATACATACATCCCAAACAAATCCTTACCCCAATTGACATACTACACTCCATTACACCATCTTTGATACTATCCCAATGGGAAAAAACAAAATATACATAATATAACAGACCTCTATATAGACCACAACCTACACTCATTTCAGAATCTCCAAACCAAATTCAGTCTCCCTACCACTGAATATTTTACTTACTTAAGAATCGCCCACTGCATGCAAACAAAAAATATACCTCATACTACAAAGATTCCAAATACCGCCTATTATTTCTTTACCAAACCACAATACCCAGGTAAAGGCATTTCCACTTTCTACACGTATATAACGAACCTACAATTCGCTCTAAAATCTACATCCCTATCCAATTGGGAAAAAACCCTTTCAGAAATAATTATGACACAGACATGGGGCAAAGCATTTAACACTACTTACAAATCCTCCCGATGCAGTTTGCACTGGGAATCATACTTAAAAATCCTTCAAGAAATTCCCCTATAATTCCCGTACTATCATTGTCCACACACTTTTCACAGCCAAAATCAATATAACCCGATTATGGAACACCACCACTGCTTATGAAAATGAATAAAAACTGGGACACTCTTGATTAGAGGCTAATAGGAAGTCAAAAACCAAAAAATAAGAAAAAAAAAGGAAAAAAAGGGGTTTCGAAAATAAAAATTATTACTGGTAATTATGACCCCAATAGTAAGCATAGCCGACTCACATAGGATTGACTATGTGGTGTCCTCAGGACCCAGAATAAGTATATAGGAAGAAAAGGAGAACCCAGGGTGAGGAGCCCCTACAGTTGCAAGGAAAAGTATGTGAACCCCTTGGGATTACGTGGAGTCACAACAATAGAAGAACACAGTCTGCTGAACATAATACTACACAAACATTAGATGTTGCCATGGTTTAATTGCACATAACATGTAAACATTCACAGTGCAGGGAGGAAAAAGTATGTGAGGCCCTAGCTTAATGACTTCTCCCAGAGCTAATTGGAGCCAGGAGTGAGCCAACCTTGACTCCAATCAGTGTGATGATATTGGAGGTGTTGCTGACAGCTGTCCTGCCCTTAAAAAACACACACCTGTTTTGGGTTTACTGGTTTCAAGAAGCACTGTCTGATGTGAACCATGCCTCACAGAAAAGAGCTCTCAGAAGGCCTACGATCAAGAATTGTTGACTTGCATGAAGCTGGAAAGGGTTACAAAAGTATCTCCAAAAGCCTTGATGTTCATGTGTCCACGGTAAAACAGACTGTCTACAAATGGAGAAAGTTTAGCACTGTTGCTACTCTCCCTAGGTGTGGTTGTCCTGTAAAAATGACTGCAAGAGCACAGCGCAGAATGCTGCATGAGGTAAAGAAGAATCCCAGACTGTCAGCTAAAGACCTACAGAAATCTCTGGCACATGCTAACATTTTTGTTGACACATCTACAATAAGGAAGACATTAAACAAGAATGGAGTACATGGGAGGACACCACAGAGGAAGCCATTGCTGTCCAAAAAGAATATTGCAGCACATTTGAAGTTTGCAAAAGAGCAGCTGGATGTTCCACAGCACTACTGGCAAAATATACTGTGGACAGATGAAACCAAGATTGAGTTGTTTGGGAAGAACACACAACACTATGTGTGGAGAAAAAAAAGGCACAGCACACCAACATCAAAACCTCATCCCTACTGTAAAACATGGCGGAGGGAGCATCATGGTTTGGGGCTGCTTTGCTGCCTCAGGGCCTGGACGGATTGTCGTCATTGATGGGAAAATGAATTCCAGAGTTTATCAAGACATTTTGCAG
Source organism: Staurois parvus (assembly GCF_062004578.1). Lineage (NCBI taxonomy): Eukaryota > Metazoa > Chordata > Amphibia > Anura > Ranidae > Staurois > Staurois parvus. The sequence continues at coordinate 3,509,656 of NW_028318390.1, read as the reverse complement.
GAAAACATATGACCATCTGTCCGCCAACTGAAGCTCCGCAGAGGATTGGTGATGCAACAGGACAATGACCCAAAGCATAAAAGTAATTCAACAAAACAATGGCTGTAACAGCACAGAATTTGCCTTCTAGAGTGGCCCAGTCAGAGTCCTGACCTCAACCCGATTGAAATGCTGGGGCATGACCTTAAGAGAGCGATTCACACCAGACATCCCAAGAATATTGCTACACTGAAACAGTTTTGAGAAGAGGAGTGGTCCAAAATTAGGAATGATAAGAATGTGGGCCTGAATGTTATTACTTGTCCAGATAGATAGATGGACCTAAGCCCATATATATGACGTAAAGTAAAGACCAGACAGGGCATGCACCCTCACCATAGAATTCAAACAGGGAATGCAATATAAATTGAATGTTCCACATGTGACAATAGTGGCAATGTAGATAATAGAATTTACGCCATTTGGATTCCGCACATGGCCATTTTGGAGCAACCAGGCAATATCAAGATGCACCTGATGATAATAGATTTGACAATCAATAAATCATAAGCTGGAAGCACTGATCTCAATACCTTCAGCTCTTATGCATAATAAATATGACCCTCCTGCAGTCATGCCATCTATATATTCAGTTGACTGTGACCTACTGGTAGTCCAACAAACACATTGATATACATACATATTGGGGAAGCAATTTCAAACCTGCCACCTGCCAAACGTTGATCCAGAATATATATACATAGAGGCTTATCCTTCAGTACCCTGTAGGAATTTGCAGCAGTCCTCAGCAATCTGCAGGGATTGTCAGCAGTGTAGCCCAGGTAGGCATCCCCAGGTGGTTGATGTCAGTGCAGAGCACACGATAATGTAGGCCAGGTCATGGATGCAGAGATTTAGCAGAGTGCAGATCGACTGGATGATGGAGGCTTTTGCAGAGCATGCAGCAGAGTGGCTGGACATAGCTACATGGTGAGTAGCATGAGAGATCAGGCAGCGTGCAGAGGATAAGAGCAGGGAAGCCTGTGTAACATGGTGAGTTCTGGTCCGTCAGGACTGTGCATGCGTCGGAGTCACCCGGAAGTTTCGCCCACCGAGTCATGTGGGCTTCTTCAGAACACCACCACTGCTCCTTCCCTCAAGTCACTAATTACAGATCTTAATTTCCAATGTGAAAGATCCGCCTTTAACAACTCCACCCAACACAAATTCAAATCCCAACGGACTAGCTGGTTACAAAATCCTAACTGCTCGGTACAATTCTGATACTCTACATACAATTGAATTACTCGTTACATTCACCCCCACCCCCTCTCCATCCCCCCTTGTTCAATACCCCCTCACCACGGTTCAACATATATCCAAGACTACCTCTGATGTTAATGCCTTAAATCCCAATATTAACCCCAGCCAATTGGTGGGGTAAATGATTAATACTATGTTGTATGAATATATTTTCTACTGAACCGAATATTCTTACTTTGTTCTGTTCTTGAAAATCTTTCAATAAAAACTGTTGAAACATAAAAAAACAAGTGTTAAAAGAAGACAATAATGTATATAAAAGAAATATCAGTACATAACCGTAAATAATGGTTGAGCGAAAAAAAACAGGAGGATCCTAGTTCTGGGTACTATAGGTCATACTTAACGTTAGATAATGCTATGGATTTCAAGATCTTCATTGAGACCATTGTGAGTCATAGAACCCAACTTGTAGATCCAGAACGTCTCTCTCTTACATAAACGGGCTAGTCTTTCATTGTCAGTAAATGTACTCTTTGGAATATGTTTGATTGTTAAGACCTCAAGAAGACTGAAATTCTTTTGATGAGAGTGCAAAAAGTGCCTGGGGACACTATGCTTATTGCAACCATCTCTTATAAGTCTTATATGCTCCCCTATGCGTTTGCGTAGAGGGCGTGTGGTTCGGCCTACATATAGGAGCTTACACGGGCATGTGAGGACGTATATGAGATGGTCAGTTGCACACGTAATAAACTGACGAATGTGGTAACTGTTTCCCTGGGAGTCCAACACCTGTGATCTGCCATGGGTGATGAGCTGACAGGTGAGACAACCTCTTTTGTTGCATCTATAGATACCTGTTCTGTTGTCAAATGAAGGAATGGGGGTCGTTATCTTTGTAGAAGAATGGTGACATTTTGCTTGGGGCTATAATATTTTTCAAAGTACGGGCTCTCTTGAAAGTTATTTTTGGGGCACGTGGGAGAATAGGTGCTAGTCTAGGATCTAATTGTAAAATGTGCCAGTGTTTGCGAATGATGTTGGTAATGTCACGATGTGATGTTGTCAAGTACCTGGTTGGGGAGCCTGACGTGGAGAGAAGGCGTCCTCTTACGACTCATGCTCAGAGCCCCTGATAGTGGGAACAGAGGACGCAGAGCCAGGAGTGGCACGAGTGCCGGGTAGATCTGGAGCTGGTGGCAGGTAGCTGGGGACCCAGGAGATCCAGATGCAGGCCAGGTGCGGATGCAGGAGCGTGGATACGGCAGCAGGCAGGTATGGCAGTGACCAGGATGCAGGCCGGGTACAGGACCATGGGTTCAGCAGCAGGTAAGTATAGTGGTGACCAGGATGCAGGCCGGGTGCAGGACCGTGGGTGCAGCAGCAGGTAAGTAAGGCTGTGACCAGGATGCAGGTCAGGTGCAGGATCATGGGTGCAGCAGCAGGTAAGTACAGCTGTGACTAGGATGCAGGCCAGGTGCAGTACCGTGGGTGCAGCAGCAGGTAAGTACGGCTGTGACTAGGATGCAGGCCAGGTGCAGGACCATGGGTACAGCAGCAGGTAAGTATGGCTGCCATCAGGATGCAAGCCAGGTGCAGGTACAGGTAAGTACGTATAGCAGAGTCAGACAAGCCGGGTCAGTATTAAGCGAGCAGATCAAGTACAAGGGAGCAGGCAAGCGGATGGTCAGGGATAGCCGAGGTCGGTGCAGGCGTAGTTCTTTCTTAGTCATATCAGATCAGGATACAGGCAACAGAATCAGGTAATAAGTGCAGGGACATTGTATACCAGAAGGCATTGATTTTACTGTTCTGCAGGTTTAAATAGCCCGCCTAGCGATTACGTGTACACTACTGCGCATGCCCGCACCTCCGCGCTTCTGTGCATGCACACTCGCCCCGCCACGGCCCAAGAGAATCTGTTGCCATCGCATGGCTGCACGGCGACAGGATCCCTGACATTGCCCGTTCCCTAAGGGCAGCCTCTGGATGCCCAACGGGGCCATCTTTTCTGGATGCCTGTGCTTGAATGCCTCAATTAACTCTTTAGCGTGGATGTTAGACTCTGGTTCCCATGAATTGTCTTCAGGACCATAACCTTTCCATTTAATTAAATATTGGAGTTGGTTCCTCCTTTTACTGCAGTCAACAATAGTTTCAACCTCATATTCTTCTTCGCCGTCGATGATCACTGGTTCAGGTGGCTCCAATTCCCGACCTGGGAAGGGGTTAGAGACTGCAGTCTTGAGCAATGATACATGGAATACGGAATGGACCTTTAGTGATTCTGGTAGTGTGAGCTTGTATGCTACATCATTAATTTTCCTTTTTACTGAAAAAGGTCCCACGAATTTGGGGCCTAACTTCCTTGAGGGACAGGTTAACCTTAGATTGGCTGTCGACAACCATACCTCTTTGCAAAGGTTCCAGGACCAGATCCCCTTTCCTATTTCTGTCAAAGAACTTCTTATTATCCAGCTGGGCTTTTGAGATTGTTTCCTGTAGCATCTTGTTATTCTGCTGAAGGAATTCAAAAGGTATCTTGGATCGCTGGGATCACTGATTCACTAGATTGGAAATGAATGCAGGGTGAAATCCATAGAAGAAGGGAGACTGTCTTGTGCCCGAGTGTTTTGAGTTATTATAGGCAAATTCAGCCAAGGGTAAAAGTGATACCCAGTCATCTTGAGAAAAGGATGTGAAACAATTAATGTACTGCTCCAAGGTCTGGTTGGTTCTTTCTGTTTGGCCGTTAGTCTGAGGATGATAGGCGGAAGAGAGTGAGAGTCCCACTTTCAACTTCTCACAAAGAGATTTCCAAAATTTCGAGGTGAATTGCACCCCTCGATCCAAGACGATGTTCCCTGGAACACCATGGAGCCTCACCACCCCTCTTATAAAGATTTGGGCTGTTTCTGCTGCAGATGGTACTCCTTTCATGGCAATAAAGTGGGCCATCTTGGAAAATTGATCCACTATAACAAAGATAGCTGAACATCCTTCTGATGGTGGCAGTTCTACAATCAGGAACTGGTAGAGGCCTTAATAATCCCCAGGTCTTGCTTCTATCACACTTGTTCCGTATACATGTGGGACAGGAATTTACGTAAGCCTTGCAATCCTTCTCACACTCAGGCCACCAGAACAGGCGCTGTACTAGTTCTAAGGTCTTGTGGACCCCGAAATGTCCTGCCAGCGGATGACCATGACACAGCCCTAAAATTGCCAGTCGGAAAGATTCTGTTCCCTGATCATAGTAGCCCTTCTCTAGAGGACAGAGTTATTCCTGGAGGGGATGGAGCCCCAAAAGATGCCTGCTGGATCTGCGAAAAAAGGTCTGGTTGTAAGAGACAGAAGTTACCTGTTGAGAGTACTGTATCAGGGGTAGGAGGATCCTTCGGGTCATCAAACATCCTAGAAAGGGCATCAGGTTTGATATTCTTGGAGCCTGGTCTATAGGTGATGTGGAAGCTGAATCTGGAAAAGAAGAGTGCCCACCTGGCTTGTCGGGGTTTCATACGTTTTGCAGTCTTCAGGTACTCCAGATTCTTGTAATCTGTGTAGATCAGAATTGGATGTGCTGCTCCCTTTAAAAGGTACCTCCATTCCTCCAAGGCGACTTGATGGCCAGTAATTCTCGGTCTCCTACATCATAGTTTCTCTCCGCCGGGGATACTTTTCTGGAAAAGAAAGCAACAGGATGAAGCAGGAGTTTCAGACCTTGTCGCTGAGATAGAATGGCCACAACAGCACTCTCCGAGGCATCTACTTCTACCACAAAGGGTAGTGCTAGATCCGGATTGCTTAATATGGGCACTGATGTAAAAAGTCCCTTTAATGAATCAAAAGGGTTTTGGGCTTTCGGTGTCCAACGGAATCGGGCTCCCTGTTTGGTTAATTGAGTGATAGGAGTGATGATGGCTGAGAATTCCTTGATGAACCTCCTGTAAAAATTGGCAAAGCCTATGAAGCCCTGTACTCCCTTTTTATTAGATGTCGCAGGCCATTCCAGAACGGCAGAAACCTTCTGGGGGTCCATTTTGAAGACTTCAGTGGATACAGTTAGTTCCAGGAACTGAATGCTCTGATGTTCAAATTCACATTTCTCCGCTTTAGCGTAAAGTCCATGTAATTGGAGGCGACCAAGGACCTTCTGCACATGACCCCGGTGAAGCTCGATGGATGTAGAAAAGATCAGAATGTCATCGAGATACACAATCGCGAATACGTCTAAGAAATCCCTGAAGATGTCATTCACTAGATGCTGTAAGTGTTGCAGGAGCATTGCACAGTCCGAAGGGCATAACTAAATATTCATAGTGCCCAAACCTGGTACGGAAGGCTGTTTTCTACTCATCCCCTTCTCTGATCCTTACGAGATTGTAGGCCCCTCTTAAGTCTAGTTTAGTGAATACGGTTGCAGATCTAATTCTCTGGAAGAGTTCTGGGACTAGTGGCAGAGGATATTTATTCTTCACCATGATATTATTTAATTCCTGGTAGTCCACACATGGACGGAGGGAGTGATCCTTTTTTTCTACAAAGAAGATTCCTGCCCTTGCTGGTGAGGTGGAGGGGCGGATGAACCACGTTTACTGAAGGCGTCTAGAAAGTCATGATACTTCGGTATCATTTTCCATGCACAACAGAGGCCAGGATGGGGCAGGACCTTGGGGAAAGCAGTGCTCATGGCAGTAGACCGATTGAAAGTCCACTTCACCAGATACCCAATTTACAACTGTGGGCCTGTAACCATGGGATCCCCAAGATGACTGGAAACAGTGGTGATGCAATGACTTCCAGGCATAATAGTTCCTTGTGACCAGATGGAGATATCACAGGGAGTGGGATCATTTCCTGTGTGACTGCCCTAGATTTAATGTTAGATCCATCGGCCAGATATACTGTCAGTCTCTGAGTTTTGGCTTTTAAAGGTATCTGGTATTGCTGAGCGAAGGTTGCATTGATAAAGCAACTGCAGGCCCCAGAGTCAATGATAGTGGGTTCTTCCCGAAAGCTGGAATAAGACGGAAATGGTGAGATGAGCAGGGTTGACAGTTGGTATTTTAGCAGGCACGGTGGTTAGAGACTTACGCGATTTTGCAGGGCAGTTCCGGACATAGTGGCCTGGTTCACCACAGTAGAGGCATCGGTTGCCCTGTCGGCGGCGTTGCCATTCCTTCGGGGTGAGTGAGGTTTGTAGCATCCCAATTTGCATGGGCTCAGATCCGTCAGAATTGGGTGTAGTAGGACTGGTTGGTGCCATGCTCGCTGGAGGTGGTACCCTGGGCAGCATCCACGTGGGGCGAACTTGGCCTGCGGACCTTTCCAATCTTCTTTCCCTAAGTCGGCGGTCGATTTGGATAGCCAGATTAATAAGCTCTTCCAATGTGTTGGGTACTCCGACTGGGGCTAACTCATCTTTCAGGGGTTTGGCAAGACCTAAGCGACCTGATATCGTAGGGCAGCGTTGTTCCAATCGGTACCCGCGCTCCAACGCCGGAACTCTGTTACATAGTCCTCAGCTGCCCTGCGACCCTGCTGAAGAGAGTGTAGAATGGCTTCTGCAGACGCAGATCACTGGGGATCATCATAGAGCTGCGCCATAGCTTCAAACAAACGATTTAAGGAAGACAGTTTGGCATCTTTCTTCTCCAGCAAATGGTGGGCCCATGCTTGCGCTCACCCTGGAGAAGTGAGATCACAAATCCCACCTTGGTTGCCTCTAAGGAAAAGGTGGAGGTTGCAACGCAAAACAGAGTTCACAGGCATTGCGGAAGGCCCTGAATTTGTGATGGTTGCTAGAAAATCTTTCAAGTGTAGGCACTCTAGGCTCAGAGGGCAACATCATCACAGTAGGGCTTGCCATGGCTCCTGTAGCGACAGTTGGAGTGGATGTCGCTGCGGTGCTAGCAGAGGGTGTGGGTGCAGATAAGGCCTGGAAACGGTCCTCCAGACGGCTGTAGCCCTTTTGCAGGCCCTTGACGGCTTGTGTCAATGCTGTAATATGCTGGCAGATTTCCTCCAGAGGAGAGGCCCCTCTCTCAGGCTCTGACATGGCCTCCTGGTACTGACAGGTACCTGGTTGGGGAGCCTGACGTGGAGAGAAGGCATCCTCTTACGACTCCCGCTTGGAGCCCCTGATAGTGGGAACAGAGCACGGCTGCACGGCGACAGGATCCCTGACAGATGTGTTGAAACCAGTGATGAACCTCACCGAGTTCGATTGGTCACGGGCCTGAGTATGTATTCGGTCTTTCAATACGCTGTGTTTGGTGTATGCGTTTTTATTAAGGGAAGGGGGATAGCCTTTCTCAGAAAAATGTTTTGAAAGGAGAGAACCTTGTTCTTGGTAGTCACATAATTTTGAACAGTTCTTCCTTAGTCTTTGGAATTGGCCACTGGTAATATTATTTTTCCAGGTTGGATGGTGACAACTGGAATAGTATACATATGGGTTCCCACTAGTGGGTTTGGTGTAATTTGTACTGCAAATTTCATTATCTGTGGCTGATAAAACCAAGTCTAAAAAGATTATATCTTGGGAGTTAAAAACACGAGTAAAAGAAAGTCCAAGGTAGTTTGAATTGCAATATGCGACAAAAGATAAAAATTCATTCAAATCACCATCCCAGATTAATAAAATGTTGTCAATATAATGCCCAAATAAACTGATATATTTGGCAAAAGGGTTGTTTACTTGTATATATTGTTTCTCCCAAAAGCCCATTGTGAGATTGGCGTAACAAGGGGCGAAATTCGCTTAATTTCTTAATTTGCTTAATTTTCAATTCCACATGTTCACATGTTTCTACCTGGAGTGGCCTCTCTGCGCTCATTTGTATGAGTTTCACTTATTGTTGACAATCTGTTCTTAGAGTTGACTTTTTCTGCATAGCACTGCATCCTTTAAATTATTTCAGCCAAGTCCTGCCTATTTCTACACTCCTCTCTCAGCTGAAGTCTCTTAAATCTTGAAAGAACACACCTGCCTGTGTCCTGTGTCTCTAGCACATTTCAGCCCAGTTTTTCTAATTAAAACTGTGCAGCCAATTTTTACACTGCTGTAAAATCTGTGGTATCTTAATACTTAACAGGAGTTTGATAAAAAAAAAGGCAAGTGGCAGGACAAATTTTGCATCAATGAGAACAAGGACAGCCTTAGTGAACCATTGGCAAATTTATTTCTGCAAGTCAGAATACGCCTATTACCAATTGATGAAAATGCATGAGTCACTGCTAAATAACATGGAAAAAATCATTGAAGTAGGCTATATCGGAGGGCCTGCAGTATGCCAGTCCAGAAGGCCTGAATTTGATTCCTGCTATGGGCTCTAATTTATTTAAAACTGTTCCTGCCTTTTAGGGCTAAATAGTTGGCTATGTAATTTAAATTAGCACAGTGCTTAAAATTAAATCATGTGTAAACACTACTGTGACTTAGATGCAAATGATACATTTCTGTGTGTTTGGCCAACAGGTTATTCACAGGTATGAAAAAATGTTGTAAATTAATATTGTTTTCAGAAAAAGAAGTGTTAGTTTTTTTGGTTTGTTTTATCAGTTACCAAAATGGAAAGTAAATGAACAAAAGAGAAAAACAAATCAAATCAATCCTTGTTTTTCTTTACACTGAAGCATTTTCCAGCATTGAAGACAATCCATTTGCAGAAATGCAGCCCCAAACTTCAAGGAACCTTTACTATTGTTGCTTGCAGACAGTTGTTATTGTACCACTTTCCAGCTCTTCAGTGAACAAACTTCCTCTTGCTATAGCCAAATGCTTTAAATTTTGACTCAGTCCAGAGCACCTTTTTCTGCACCCTAGTTCCTATGTTTTCATGCATAGATAAGTCGCTTAGCCTTGTTTCCACATCCTATGCATAAAAACATAGGAACCAGGGTTCAGAAAAATGGAAACAGGGTCTGGACTAAAGAGTCAAAATTTGAAATATTTGGCTGTAGCAGGAGGCAGCTTGTCTGCCAAAGGGCTAGAGAGTGGAACAATATAGAGTGTCTTTAGGCAACAGTGAAGCATCATGGTGGTTTCTTGCAAGTTTGGGTCTGAATTTCTGCAAATGGAGTTGGAAATTTTGCAAGGATCAATGGTGTCCTCAGTGCTGAGAAATACAAGCAGATACTTATCCATCATGCCATAGGCATGTGATTGGCCCCAGATTTATTCTTTAGCTGGAAAATGATCCCATAAATGCAGCCAATGTCATTAGGAACTATCTTCAGCATGCAGAGGAACAAAGAGTCCTGGAAATAATGATTTGGTCCCTACAGAGCCCTAATCTCATCATCATCATCGAGTTTGTCTGTAATTGCATGAAGAGACAGAAGGATATGAGGAAGCCTACATCTGCAGAAGACTTGTGGCTAGTTCTCCAAGATGTTTGGAACAACCTACCTGCTGAGTTCCTTCAAAAACTGTGCAAGTGTACCTCGAAGAATTGAAGAATTGATGCTGTTTTGAAGGTAAAGGGTGGCCACACCAAATATTGATTTGATTTGGATTTCTCTTCAGTTCATTTACTTTCCATTTTGTTGCTTGATAAAAATAAACTATTATCACTTCTATTTTTTAAAGCATTCTTAATTTACAGCATTTTTTCCCACTTGCCTAAAACGTTTGCACAGAATTGTAGGTGTTGCATTCACCACACATTTGTAATCTATGTGATATAGGGAAATGCAGGTCTTGGTTGCAACCACTGTATTTATAATACAGAATATATTACAGCTAGTTCCACACCTCTTTGTGACATTCTGTACTTGAAGAGGGTAAATAATTTATTTTACCAATGATTTGTTCATTGCTCCCCATAAAAGTCCCACTATGCAATAACCAGCTGCACACATTCTTCATACACATTATTATGGGTAAGTACAATAAAATACAATATAGCGTAATATTATTTATGTTATTATTCCTAATAGTAAATGGGTGTCATTTTATTGCATGTTCCTTTTTTTATGTGTAGATATTGAACATTATCACAACTTTTTTTGTATGTTATTTGCAATACTCAATATCTGTTTTTATTCTGTATGTATGAATGCTGCACATTTGCCAGGTATCTTGTTTTGTATGTCAGGTGTAATTCTCACTGCTTTCACTTTGTATATATGGACACTGTTCAGCAACACTCCTCTTGTATGTTGAGTGAAGTTCTCAGTATATGTTATTATTTTGTATGCATGAACACTGCATAGTCTAGTATCTTCCTGTTGTAAGAGGAGTGTAGCTCTATCTCTGATTTGCTGTGTACGTTATTTAGCCACACCCACTTTTCCTGGCATGGCACAAAAAGTGTACTGTTTTTATACCCTATAAGCTATTCTTCCAGGTTGACATCCCTGGTCATATCTGTAATGCCATTCCCCAACCCCTTTCTGAAGGTAATAGTCTACATATTTTTAATATGCTATATTTATTTTGTTGAGCTATGGTAAACAAAATAGACAAATTGGCCAGAATATCTTTAAAAATATTTTTAAGAAGTGTCAGAATTGATACTTTCCATTAGATAATGCAAAATAATGGCCCGTCCTTTATTAAAATAAACCTTAATTGAGTTTCTTTGCCTATACAGATACAGACATTTTTGAAGTCTGCATTGAAGGGGTTAATGCACAGCTGCCTCAAGCATCCCACCCGTTCTCCAAGCTAACATCACTTTTACCCTCACAAATCCACTCAATATATATCCTTGTAATCAAAAGACATATTTCAGCACCAGAGAACCTGTTTAAAAAATATTCTCATTTCTCTCTGCCTTGTTTTATCTTTGCTTCCGATGTTAATAATTCAAATGCCTCTGTGCTTTGCAGTCAAACTATTCTGTCCACCCTAGCCTGTTCAGAGCGTGTGATTTATTATTTAAAAAATTTGCAGTGCTGCTCTGTTGTAAGGTGTGCATTGTGACTGCTTGCAGAACTGCTACAATCTTCTCTAGTTATTTGTCCTTATGTTTTCTGTCTCCAAACAGCATCATCTATTGATTCTTTCTGGTCTTTTTCATATTACAATTTTATTTTCCTTCTGTATACAAAACCTTTGCTGTGCACTTCCCCCGCTGCTCTCAGAGATGATAGTATAAAGAAAAACTTGGCCCTTGTTCTTAAAAATAAGCCGTATTTTTGACTCGTAGATTTTCTTTGTGCGTTCCATTGCTTTGGTTCTACAGTCTCTTTCCATTTGGTTAGGTGACATGAATCACCTCAATCATAAGAATTAAAAAGCAGCCAAATAAGTGCAATATAAAAAGACTTTAAACTTTAACATCTTTCAAGTTTTAAGCTCCTACATGTCTACTTTACAATAGCTAATGCTTCTTTTTTTTTACCCATTTTCTGTCTCTTCAATAACATAAGTGTAAGATTTATGAATTGATGTACAAAATCTGGAACATTGAAACCTGGAAAAAAAAGTGTCCAAGAGCAATTCAATAACTTTTTTTATCCATGAACGAAAGGTGAATATGATAGCTGTGAGGAGTTATTCAACTTTTTTCTAATGGCTTCAATTTTTGTACATCAATGTCTTATACCTAATGATATTGCCAGACTAAGGGCCAGTGATGGCTTGCTTTTGTTCACAACAGCACTGCTTCTCTCCTCATACAAGTCAATGGAAATGAAAAAGCAGCCTAAAGCATGCAACTGCAGTTCGGAAGTCAACTGCAGGTCAAATGTAGTATTTTTGATGCAACAGTGGCTTTCCTTTAAATAAACCTCTGTAATGCTAGTCAAGTGTTTGTCTAAAGTAATATTGTAACTTCAGATGGAAACCAATAAGGAGAGAATTATGGTACTAAACAAAATTAAATATATTTGTACATACCAACTACGTACATGCTCATTATTACAAGAAAAAAATAATACAGTATAAGGGTTCATGCACCTGGAAGGTTTATGAACATTTTTGAAAGTGTACAATTTTGGGTGCTTTCCTGCGCTTAGGAGCTGTATGTGCTGAGTACACCCTGCTATATGGCTGAATCACTGTATGTAACAGTACTCTTGTAAATGCTGATGCTTGTGACGCATGTGTTTCCAAGGTTTTTTTTTTTCTTCCAAAAATACTTTTATTAGAAGAAAAAGGCATATCGAAACATATAACAAAAAATGGTGAAGCGCTATACAAATGCAACAAATCAGTGTATATACACACAAATATAGGTGAATAAATATACATTAATAAGCAATAATTAAAATGTGAGACTCCAATCTTTTAAATAATATAGAGTGACATGTGCTTAAAACAGAAACACACTGTGCAAAAACAATCCTCAAACCAGACGGATTCCCACACTATGGCTCCACTGACTCCAATCGGGCTCCGATTATAACTCAGCGTATCAAATATCCCTTTCACACAATAGGCTCAGGCATGCATGACAGGGGTAAAGAGAAAGACCTCCATAGTGTAATACCGCTTTATTAATGAAAAAACGCCAAATAAATGGACACTCACATTAAAATCCTATTAGTACAGCAGTTTCCCATGTGCTATGGGTGTACTAGGGGACTCGGGTGTACCAAGATGGCGTCAAGTGCGGAAGTGCGTCACCGCTGAAACCGGAAAGATGTCACCGCACATGCTCTCTACGCGTTACACCACGATAGGACATGTGGCTTCCTCAGGATAAAATAGATCACATCATTTTGTACGAGTCGAGCCAGAAAGATAGCTTAAGATGCAAAACGTGCAAGAGTCAATGGGGTAATACATGAGCCAAAAAACAGGAAGACAGGTCACGAGGCAGAGCCACAGCCTATTCAAACGTGCATCAAGGGTGTCTTCAGTGAATAGGGTGCTCCCCAGTGCAGCATTGTGTTCAATCATTCAGTCAGGGGGTATAGGTTGTTCATGTACTAATAGGTGATAAGTAGAAGTGGTTTTGAAATGTCTCCAACATGCCCATGTCTTCCTGAATATCTCAGGATGTTCCTTAGCTCCAGAAATCAGCTCCTCCATTTCCTCAATTTTGTTGATCCTAGCAAACCATTCTCGGATAGTGGGAACATGGGTTGAACGCCAGTGAACTGGGATACATTGTTTTGCAGAGTTTACCATATGCATGGCGAGTGATTTACGGCACGTCCTAAATGGAAGTGTGGAGTGGTGAAGCAAGAATTGTGCAGGGGAGAAGTCTAGGGTATACGTAGTTACTTGTGCAATTGTAGATTGGACTTTCCCCCAGAAAGGATGTGGCAATGGGCAGTCTCACCAGATATGCAAGAGTGTACCCATCACCTGGTGGCATCTCCAAAACGCATCTGAGATGTTAGGGTCAAATTTGTGAAGCAGGGATGGAACTCTGTACCATCTAGAGTATAGTTTAAAGTTGTTTTCTTTTGTGGAGACACTTTGTGAATATGTGTGTAAATGTGATTCCAATCTTCTGGCGATAGTTGTAGTTGTAAGTCAGAGCTCCAGGCCTTACAAACTTTCCTAAATGGACGGTCAATAGTGTTTTCAAGGCACGTGTAAAGCTTGGATATAACATGTCTCTGGGGAGAGTCTGTTGAGCAAAGTTTTTCAAATGGGGTAAATTGTCTAGTATATTCTTTTAGATGAGAGGAGCTATGTATAAAGTGGTGGAGTTGTCTAAACATCCACGGCGTCAAGGTCAGGGATGGCCATTTATTCAGAATGAGGCCTCTGGATAAGAACGTCCCGTCTTTGAAAAGTTGATGCAAACTCAAACTGTCTGTGGGGCTAGCGCTTTTTTAGATTGCAAGGCCTGGGCTAAAATCTTGCCGCTCTTATTTCCACATTCGTAAAAGAGTTTCTGAGCTACAGTAAAATTGGTTTTCTTTTCCACCATGTCTCGAAGTTGTTTGTGTGCCTAGTCAAGGTCGGTCGCTAAGTTTACGGCCTTAGAGTGTCTATGTGAGCATTCCAGTTTACATACTTTTTGAAGTATAGAAGTAAAAGATGCCTGAGCTATGCGTTTCCGAGAGGCAGAGATGGAAAGCAGGAGCCCACGTATCACACATTGAATGAGAGGAGTCATTTCCGGGGACGTATTTTCCTTAAAATAATTGGTCAGAGATTTGGAGGGTAACGAGTGAGTCTGTAAGGAGAAAGGGATCTAATCTAAATGTTTTAGATATGAATGGAGAATCGGGAAGATGTAGGGTCATCATAATCGGGTGGTGGTCAGAAAGAATCATTGGTTCAATAAAGGCTGATTTCAATGTGTGTAAGTCTTTTTGTGAAAGATAGTCGATTCTGGAATGACATTTGTGAGGTGCTGAAAAAAAGTGTAGTCTTTGTCAGAGTGGTGTAGGGTACGCCATGTATCATGGAGGAGAAGGTTATTCAATTCAATTTTAATCTGTTTAAGTGCTTGGAAGGGTTTCGATGAGAAGCCTGTCGAGTTGTCTTCTAAGGGATTCAGTGCTACATTAAAGTTGCCTCCAAGAATTAAGATACACGATTGGAATGTGGCAAGAGATCTGGAGATTTTACAGAAAAAGCTCACTTGTGGCGTGTTGGGGATGTAAATATTGGCTAAAGTAAGCGGTTTGTTGTAGAGGGTGCCTTTGAGGAAGAGAAACCTTCCCTCTAGATCCACGAGAGATTCAGTAATTGGAAGCGGGAGTGTTTTGGAGATCAAAATGGACACACCTTTTGCTCTTACCTCTGTGTGAATGGTATACTGTTGGGTAATTGGCATTGGAAAATTTAGGGATATGGTCAGCACGAAAATGAGTTTCTTGGATGAAAAGCACATCTGCTTGAAGGCTTTTTATGTAGGTCAAGACTTGTGAACGTTTCTCAGGTATATTTAGGCCTCTTGCGTTAAGAGATGCCACAGAAAGTGTATGGTGGGCTCGTACAGATGTGTGTTTAGTAGACATTGTTTTGTATGGGAGAAAATGTATTGCTCCGAGTCTATAATTACAGCAGGTGGTAAAGAGTCAAGAGGTCAGGAAATAGCAAAAGTGAGCAGTATTAGACGTTCACAATCAAAACCATACAGATGTAGTGGTACAGTTGCAAGAAAAAGTATGTTAACCCCTTGGGATTACGTGGAGTTTTGCATGAATTGGGCATAAAATGTGCTATGAACGTCATCTAAGTCACAACAATAGAAGAACACAGTCTGCTGAACATAATACTACACAAACATTAGATTTTGCCATGGTTTAATTGCACATAACATGTAAACATTCACAGTGCAGGGAGGAAAAAGTATGTGAGGCCCTAGCTTAATGACTTCTCCCAGAGCTAATTGGAGCCAGGAGTGAGCCAACCTTGACTAAAATCAGTGTGATGATATTGGATGTGTTGCTGACAGCTGTCCTGCCCTTAAAAAACACACAACTTTTTTGGGTTTACCGGTTTCAAGAAGCACTGTCTGATGTGAACCATGCCTCGCAGAAAAGAGCTCTCAGAAGACCTACGATCAAAAATTGTTGACTTGCATGAAGCTGGAAAGGGTTACAAAAGTATCTCCAAAAGCCTTGATGTTCATGTGTCCACGGTAAGACAGACTGTCTACAAATGGAGAAAGTTTAGCACTGTTGCTACTCTCCCTAGGCATGGTCATCCTGTAAAAATGACTGCAAAAGCACAGCACAGAATGCTGCATGAGGTAAAGAAGAATCCCAGAGTGTCAGCTAAAGACCTACAGAAATCTCTGGCACATGCTAACATTTTTGTTGACACATCTACAATAAGGAAAACATTAAACAAGAATGGAGTACATGGGAGGACATCACGGAGGAAGCCATTGCTGTCCAAAAAGAATATTGCAGCACCTTTGCAGCACATTTGAAGTTTGCAAAAGAGCACCTTGATGTTCCACAGCACTACTGGCAAAATATACTGTGGACAGATGAAACCAAGATTGAGTTGTTTGGGAAGAACACACAACACTATGTGTGGAGAAAAAAAGGCACAGCACACCAACATCAAAACCTCATCCCCACTGTAAAACATGGCGGAGGGAGCATCATGGTTTGGGGCTGCTTTGCTGCCTCAGGGCCTGGACGGATTGTTGTCATTGATGGGAAAATGAATTCCAGAGTTTATCAAGACATTTTGCAGGAAAACGTACGACCATCTGTCCGCCAACTGAAGCTCCGCAGAGGATGGGTGATGCAACAGGACAATGACCCAAAGCATACAAGTAATTCAACAAAACAATGGCTGCAACAGCACAGAATACGCCTTCTGGAGTGGTCCAGTCAGAGTCCTGACCTCAACCCGATTGAAATGCTGTGGCATGACCTTAAGAGAGCGATTCACACCAGACATCCCAAGAATATTGCTACACTGAAACAGTTTTGTGAAGAGGAGTGGTCCAAAATTACTCCAGATCGTTGTGCAGGTCTGATCTGCAACTACAAGAAACGTTTGGTTGAGGTTATTGCTGCCAAAGGAGGGTCAACCAGTTATTAAGTCCAAAGGTTCACATACTTTTTCCTCCCTGCACTGTGAATGTTTACATGTTATGTGCAATTAAACCATGGCAACATCTAATGTTTGTGTAGGTTTGTGTAGTATTATGTTCAGCAGACTGTGTTCTTCTATTTTTGTGACTTAGATTATTATTATTAATATTATAATTATAGAGTATTTATAAAGCACCAATAGTTCGCTCAGCGCTGTACATTACAAAGGGGGACAGAACATGTGACAAAACAATAACAATACAATGCAAAACATGAGGGGATCGAGGGCCCTGCTCTTTTGAGCTTACAATCTGGGAGGGAGGGGATGGTGGCACAGGAGGAAAATGCTGTGGGGGACAGAGTGGTAGGAAGAGTGTAGGAGGTTGGAAAGTTAGCAGGGGGTGGGGTAGGCTTCCCTGAAAAGGTGGGTTTTCAGGGTGCGCCTAAAGGAGAGGAGAGTAGGTGATAATCTGATGGGTTGGGGCAGGGAGTTCCAGAGGATGGGTGACACCCTGGAGAAGCCCTGGAGGCGGGCATGGGAGGAGGAGACCAGGGAACTAAGAGAAGGAGGTCTTGTGAGGAGCGGAATGTGCGTGCTGGGTGGTACTTGGATAATAGGTCAGTGATGTAGTTCGGGGCAGTATGGTGGACAGCTTTGTACGTCAGTGTTAGGATTTTGAATTTGATCCATCGGCAATCGGAAGCCAGTGGAGGGATTGGCAGAGGGGGGTGGCAGAAACGGAGCGGTTGGAAAGGTGAATGAGTCTGGAAGCTGTATTCAGGATCAACTTAAACGGGGATAGCCAGCGGCGAGGCAGGCCAGTAAGGAGGGAGTTGCAGTAATCGAGTCGTGATATGATGAGATAGTGGATGAGCTGTTTAGTGGTTTCTGGGGTTGGGAACGTGCGTATTTTGGCGATGTTGCGGAGGTGGAGTCTGCATAAAGGAAGTGGAGCGACATCCAGTCTGATATGTCGCTCAGTAGGTGTGTGATTCGGGTGGAGACTGAGGTGGGGGGTTGAGAGATAGATTTGTGTGTAGTCAGGCATATAGGTGGTAGTTGAAGCCGTGAGAGTGTATGAGTTGGCCAAGGGAGGAGGTGTAGATGGAGAAGAGAAGGGGCCCGAGGACGGAGCCTTGATGGGACCCCAACAGAGAGGGGTAGTGAGGGGGAGGTGGTAGCATTATAGGTAACGCTGAAAGAGCGCTGTGACAGGTAGGATGAGAGCCAGGAGATTGCAAAATCTCTGAGGCTAAGGGAGTGTAGTTTTTTGAGGAGGAGGGGGTGGTCGAATGTGTCGAAGGCCACGGAGAGGTCAAGGAGTAGGAGCACTGAATAGTGGCCATTAGGTTTGGCGGTTAGCAGGTCGTTGGAGAGTTTGAGTAAGGCAGTTTTGGTGGAGTGTAGGGGACGGAAGCCAGACTGTAAGGTCAAAAGTGCGGAGTGTTGAGGGGGCTTCAGTATGAGGAATGTAGGGTGGTGTGGAGGTGGAGGTCAAAGCAGTGGTGGGGCCGTGGGAGAGGGGTGATGAGGGGGGTAGCTGAGTGAGGGGGAACGGGGTTGGAGGGAGTTTGAGCAGTGACGAAGTCCCTGCGGGTTATGTCGAGGGAGAGGGGGGATGAGGGGGTAGCTGTGTGAGAGGGGACGGGTTGAGAGGGAGTGTGAGTTGCGGCGATGCCCTTGCGAATTGTGTCAATCTTGTTTTTGAAGTGATTGGCAATCTCAAGGGCGGTGAGTGAGGTGCTAGGTGGAGGTGGGGGTGGAGAGAGTAGAGAGTTGAAGGTGGAGAAGAGTCAGCGAGGATTAGAGGAGAGGGTCTTGATGAGGGTCAAGAAGTAGGCTTGTTTGGCTGCGTGGAGGGAGGAGGTGTAGGTGTGGAAGGCAGATTTGTAGTGGGTGAAGGCTTGTTGGGATTTGGTTTTGTGCCATAGTTGCTCCAGGGCACGACTGTGTCGTTTGAGGGTTTTGGTGTGATCAGTCTGCCAGGGCTGGAGCAGTCGGGGTCTGATGTTGTGTGTGGTTAAAGGCGCTAGTGTGTCAAGGGCTGTTGACAGCGTGTTGTTATAGGCAGTCATAGCCAAGTCGGGGCAGAACAGGGGGAGAATGCTGTTGTGGAGTTGATCAGCTGCAGAGTGGAGGGAGGCAGGGTTAAGGTTGCGGAGGTTACGGCCAGTAGTAGTGTGACATTTGGAGGGGTAGGCATTGGAGGACGAGGAGATAGAGAAGGTAATAAGGTTGTGGTCAGAGAGAAGGACGGGGGTGTTAGTGAAGTTGTGGGGAGCGCAGCGGTTGGAGAAAATGAGATCAAGGATATTACCAAGGATCAAGTTCAGAGCACATTTTATGCCCAATTCATGCAAAACTCCACATAATCCCAAGGGGTTCACATACTTTTTCTTGCAACTGTATGTGTTCCCAATACTTCTCTAATGAAGCAAACTCGGGGGACCGAGTAGTCCAGCTACGCCATCCTGTATTAAGAGTCTTGTGTTGATGAGGCACTTACTGTATTGTGTGTGGATGTATAGTTCAATTCGGAAATGTAATCGGACCCAGAGGCGGCCGCTATGGGGGGCTGCAGAATAGTCCCAGGAAGATCATCAAGGACCCACCAGGAATCGTGCGGACGAAAAGTGTGTATAAGATAAGGTCCAATAGAAGGTAGCAATGACACACTGAGACAGGTGGATATCTGCAAATTTTGTAAGGAGAGGTGTTCAATTAATAACAAGGGGGCAAATATAGGAGATAATATGTGTAAAAGGTGTATTAGCTAGTGTGAGGGTATTATGTTCTGAGGGACAGTTTCAATGTGTCTAATTGTATGTAGTACTGTCTTGGGAGGGCATTGAGGTGAGGCTATGTAACAGGATGTGGCATAGTCATACAGTTATAATACTAAAGTCTCACAAGGTAAGCAGTATACATTACAAGTAGGTTTCAATCTGTAGTTGTTCATAAGTCATGTAGTGCGGTCAAAAAAGGTCTCCTTATACTGTGTCAGTTCAGACTGAAGTTATTAACTTTATATGAAACCAAGCAGGGAAATATCAAATACATAACGCTTTAATATTCAGGAATGCAGGCCGAGGGCCAGCCCTCCGGTTAAACTGTGTCTCTGTAATCCTGATATAGGAAAAATATTGGCCCCAACCGAGGCGTACTACGCTGTGCAACAGGCCACTACCATGGATGTAGGTCAACCTCAGAGTAAGCGAGATGATAAACCGCTGAAGAGGCAACATGAAACTGTGGTCTGTCGAGAGCGTGGTCTCAAATAATCTAAATACACGCATTTAGAACTAGCACAACCTTAAAGTGAACCGATAGTATGCATAACATTTAGGGGAATCGTATGCCTTTGACATAGTACCTTGTCCAAAGGCAGTTAAGAGGTTTGCGTTTGAAAATGACTTGGGACCTGGGTTTCTAAGGTAGTCACACCCAATACTGGTAAGAATGTGAAGGCAGCCAAAATATGAGGGGAAAGAGAGGTGATGCATAATGGGTAGTAGGGGGGAGGGAAGAGGATATTAGTGCTGTAAGGGACCGCCCGGTGGTACCACTAGCACTCCACTGAATAGGTGCCCCCAGCGCATGGAATCTAAGTCCCAGGGTGCTTGTTCACCAGGGCCCCTGATGGTGGGGATGGACTTGGAGCACCCCGAGACCAGGTCGTGGCTACTGGGTACGTCCGTCAGTGGTAGTGGTATGCGCCAAGGGCTCCCACGGGAAAGAGTCTGATATGAGGAGGTCAGAAGACCCCACTGCGAGGGATGGATGAGCAAGGTCAGACGGGCCGGGTCGGTAACAGAGAGGACGGTAAGGTACAAGGCAGCGGGCAGAGAATGGTCGGGTCACACGCCAGGTCAGCAACAGCAGGTCAAATCCAATAGGGGGCATCCAGGAGAGAGGTCAGGCAAAGCAAGGGTCAGGACAGGAGAAATTAGGAAGGTCAGGTACAATTCGGGTCAATAACTTACAGGGCACAGGTTCACAGATTCACAGGATGCAGGAAAGACCAGAAGGCACTGAATGACAGCTCAGGGCCATTTAAATATCCCGCCCTGCGCTGCCATTGGTGCCCAGCGGGCGGCCGCGGCTTCTACTGCGCATGCGCGAACTCGAACGCCGCGGCCGGCCCGGACCTAGTGCCCGTGTCCCTGCACAGGGCGGCGCACTGCGCCTGAGCCGGGACCATCACGGCGGGGATCGAGGAGATCCCTGACAAGTGCATTGCATATAATATCTCAAGCATTGATGTATAAATCTGGGTACGTTCATGAACGTGGGGGAGAGCAGTATATTTGAGGAGAGGTTCCTATGAGCTCATATGTATTCAAGAAGCTCATGAGGAGACATTATGGGCAAGATATGTGTCAGGGCACAGCATGGTCACATAATAACAGTACCAAAGAATCGCAATATAGACATGAAATAAGAGATATAGAGCTCGTTCTGGAATATCTCATGGATCGTAGACTACATTCCTAACGGGCAATGCAAGAAGGCCTCAATAAACCGTATTATTGCAAACACAAGATCACAGTCGCATGAGATTCCCTGTCTAAGGACATCAATTGCAAAATGTGTTGAGATTCAGTGACTCAGGTGTATGTCAAGGGAAATGAGCAGTCTGTATCCCTGGATCTCAAACAAATAAAAACTCTGGTCTCAGCCGAAGCTACCAGCATAGTGCAGTAGGCCCTCACTGACTAATCAAACGAACTCCAGAGTCGGTAAGATTATGAACCGCGGCTCTATTAGCACCATTAGTATGCAGCCAGCAGGGAGCAAAAGCTAGTATAATCTCAGTATCTAAATTCAAAATTGGTGAACATATATAATGAACAGATAGTATACATGAGAGTTAGGATAGTCTAATGCAATACACATACCCTAGCGTCTTGTCCCAAGGTGGATAGAAGGTTTTCTAATGAAGGTGAGGTGGAACCAGGGTTTAGAGAAAAATCACGTGACATATTAGATCAGGTGTGAGAGTAGCCCTAGAATGGGGAAATGGTAATGTACGGGTGAGGGGAGAAGGGGGAACGGAGAAGTGTCATTCATGACGTGCCTTGCGATGAGTTGGAGAGGCTGGGAGACTGTCTCCAATGATGAGCCTTCGTCGCGCAGGAGAGGACGAGGTGCAGTGAGAAGGTCTGCGTTGCCTTGCTCCTCCAGGGTGTCAAGCAGATTGGGCCTCCATTGGGTCTTCCTCTGTCTGGGATGGGAGGTGGGATTCGCCGGACCAATTGGGTATTTCCACTATTGGGATATCAAGGGCCTCGCAAAATGATGCGATATCTTCCGGGAATCTCAAGAGAGCTGATCACCCCATGTGTGTTGAAGGGAGGCCAAATGGGAATCTCCAGTGGTAAGCAATACCCCTGGAATGTAGTAGATCCAATAAAGGGCGTAAGTCCTTTCTGCGTTGCAAGGTGAGATGGGAGAGATCCTGAAATAATTTGATTTCTGCTCCATTATATATCCTGCTGTTTCGATCTCGTGCTCTGCGCAATACTTCTTCCTTAAGTCGGAAGGCGATAAGCAGTCGATTATATCTCTCAGGAGGGGTCAGTATCTCTACCTCTAGGACGAAGAGCCCTATGGAAGCGTTCAAACTCAATTGGAGATTCCTGTGGTCTTTCCAAAAGATCATTGAAAATGGTTAAGAGAGTGTGGGTGAGTTGGCCGGATTCAATTGCTTCAGGGACACCACGTACTCTTAAATTATGTCATCTTCCCTTCTTGTCCAGGTCCTCGATGTGACGATCAAGCTCTCTTAGATGCATAGTGTGCGTATCTACCAGCTTGCGCATATCATGGATGGCAAGGTCTTGCGTGATGACTTTATCCTCCACTGCTTCGAGCCTTTGGGCCACTGCCTGCATGTCGATATTCAATTCAGCGATTGCAGCAGAGAGGGTCTCTTTAATATCTGATGCTACCGCTTTCAAATCCCCTGTAGTGAGAGGGGAGGTTTCAGAATGGCAGTCTGTGGGTGCTGCGGCTGGACTGCTGCTCTGTGAGTGAGACACTCCGTGAAGCGAATGTGGGGGAGAAACAGGGGCGGAGGCCTGGGTGTGTTCTGGGGTCTGGAACCGAAATAACTCCGGAATGCTACGACTGGCAGGACCGCTCAGCTGGAGAGGAGATCTTGATCGTGGAGCAGCGGGTGTCTTATCCGCTTTCCCCATATCAGCGGTGTCTCTCCTTGTTAGTATTACGTATTCCCACCTCCATGTGTCAGGGCTCCAGGAACTAAACTGCCATTTTCTCTGGGCTCAAGCTAAGCCCCCCCCCAGCAATTATAAACTTGTAAATAAGATCTCCAAAAAGGCCAGGGGCCCAAATGTAGGGCTCAGACTGCGTGGGGAGGTAAGCGGGCACAGGGGCTGAGAATGTGCAGACTTCCCAGATTGCTGATTACAGGGCTCTTCAGGGGGGGTGTAGGGAGCACTTCTGTATCCCCAAGGTATCTGTATACTGTAATTATAATGCCTCCAGGTCTAATGGGGGCTGCAAAATGACTTGCTGTTGTGGGGGAGACTCAAGGCCTTTATTGTAGGCCGTATCTCTGGGTCCGATGGGCCGGGGGGTATCGCTTAATGGTCTGGGAAGGGGGGGCGATGATCCACACTCACCCCCTCCCACCGCAAACTGCACTCACTCGACTCCCAGTCCCGTCGCCATGGAGGGGGGCCAAAGCCACTCGGCACCCCTCCGCTCTGCACCCGCAGGCCCAGCGGGACCCCTGGCAGGCTCCTTGTGTCTGCTGCCACCTGGATGGCAGCGGATTGCAGTTGAGTCCGCCGGAGCTCTGAGCTATGCGGGCGGTCCGGTCGCCATCTTAGACATGCCCCCCCTCCAAGGTATTTTTTGAATAAAGAACAACCACATTTGGAAAATATGTTGGATGTGAATGCGGCATCAGCATTAACAAGAGTACAGCTGTATACATCCATTCACTTGTATGGCAAGGTTGTACATTGCATGTGTGATTCCCTGGTGGAAAAGCACCAGGATATTTACACAGATATGCAAGCACTAACTATACAATTACCTATTGGCTAAACATTGATATTAGCCTGTAAGCAGTTCAAGCAAAGTTAGCTGCTTGTTGTCCGCCTCAATTACATATACATCGGCAAGGCGGCTTGGCTGCGCTGGATCACATTGCTGTTATTGGAGTGTATAGTTTTAGCACTGATCAATGTATTAGTGTAACTAGTAATGTCAGTGTCAGTTAGCGAGTTCCCACAAAGTTTTAGTTGGTGTCAGATTGCAAACCACGCTATCAGAGTCCCGCTTTAAGTTGCAGATCACCACCATTACTAATATTTAAAAAAAAATAGTCCAGACTATATATGGTCATTTGTAGATGCTATAACTTTCAGGCAAATGAATATACATTTATTGGAATTTGTTTTACCAAAGATATGTAGCAGAATACATTTTGGCCCTTTTTTTTTTCACTGAACATGTTTTATAACAAAAATTTAAAAACACTGAATTTTTTCTTCATTTATATAATAAAAATAAGAAAATAGCGCAGTGCTGCAGAGCAAAAAATGGCCTACTCAAGAAGGGGGTAAAATCTTATGGAGGTCAAGTGAATAAACTAAAAAACTCAGCATAGGCAATTCCCTAGCTTGCTCCATGATTTCCTCAGCAAAGAGGACTCCAAGCAATAAGTGATAACTGATAACTTATATTGTTGATAGGTGATAATAATAATCATTAGCGATATAATAGTCCCACAGAACTGTAATTCTTTAGTGATTTTATTGTGATTTTTACCTCCTCCCTATAAATTCCTCACAGACACTTAAAGGGATTGTAAAGCCTCAAGTTTTTTTACCTTTATGCATCCTAGATTATTAAAGTGTGGGATAAATAAAGAAAGTATCCTCATACTACTCTGGTAAAGGTAAGCTTAGAAAATGTTTAGGCCACTAATCTCGTACCTATTTCGTCTTGCCAAATTACAATGCCAGTTGGAGTTGATTTTGAAACGTGAATTTGTGAGATTGACTATTGTTAAAAAAGTAGTTGGCTAGAGATAAAGACATACTAGTAAGTAAGAATAACTGATTTTTAACAGATGCACACAACGTCACATAAGGATGTGATAATCACCCTTTCAGGGACTGCTTTAGCTGAGTAGCAACAAAGATTTGTAAACATCCCCTAGGCAGGCATAATGTATGTTATAAAAAAATATATTTATAACATTCAAAATCCATTAGGAGGTGAACTTTTAGTGGTTGCTCTTCAAAAAATTTCAAAGAGGGAACCTTGGGAATAAGACAAGAGTAGTGAGGATAAGAAGTACCACAGAAGACAAAAAGAAGTAACTTTATGAATGGGTCTGCTTTACTTAAAACTAGAAAGAAGCCAAAAAGTTGCAGCAGTCAGACTATGTCCCCTTTTATTATGCCCTATATTGGTAAGCAAAAAAGTCTAAAGCTTTTTTATTCTTTGGCATTATAGTACATAATATCAGTTCTCTTTGGATTTCTGTTTGTTTAGTGTTTTTTCCAGTGGTACATGGTTACATAGTTAGTCTGGCTGAAAAAAGACCAAAGTTCATCCAGTTCAACCAGAAAAAAAAAAAAGTTATAATCCGATACCCACGGTTGATCCAGAAGGCAACAAAAACATGATCCAATTTGCTCCTGCAGGGGGAAAAAATTCCTTCCTGATCCCCCAAGAGACAATCGGATATTCCCTGGATCAGCTTTACCTATAAATGTTAGTATCCAGTTATATTATGTATATCTAGTAAAGAATCCAGGACTTTTTTTAAGCAATCCACTGAACTGGCCAGAACCAACTCTTGAGGGAGTCTATTCCACATTTTCCGTATTTGGAGATTAAATCTCTTTTCCTTCAGACGTAAAGAGTGCCCCCTTGTCGTTTGTGATGACCTAAGGGTGACTAACGCTGCACCGAGTTCAGTATATGAACCACTGATGTATTTAAACATGTTGATCATATCCCCCTTAATCTCCTCTTCTCAAGAGAGAATAATTCAGTTCCTCTAATCTTTCCTCATAGCTGAGCTCTTCCATGCCTCTTATCAGTACGTGACGTAACGCATAGGGTATGCCGATGATGTCAGGAAGTGCACGTGCCGCCATTTTGGGAAAGGGATTTATGCACACTTCTTACAGCAAACACTGTATAGTGAGTTTTTAACCCTGTAGTGTCCCAGGAGGACACATTTTAATGTGAGTTGAACTATATTATTTTAACCTCCTTAGCGGTATTCCCGAGTGTAGCTCGGGGTAACATTTCAGTACCAAGAGCGGTAACCCCGAGCTACACTCGGGAATACCATGTGGCACTGCTCCGGCATTTGTGCTTCACTTAACTTACCCTGCGCTCCCGCGATGTGTCCCCTGCAGCGTCCCCGGCCATCTCCTCCGGCCGATGCCGGCATCCGGCTTCTGTGTCCTGTCCCTGTGACGTCGGGACGTACGAGCGCCGCCGCCGCGAAATTTAAAAATTTTAAAAAATGTCTTTTTTTTTTTTTTACATTTTACATAGTAAAACATTGCTGTCTCAACCAATTTCACATACATTTTGTCCCGAGTGCTTTGTCCGGCGCCCTGCCTGCATTTTGTCTGTTCTTTCTGCCTGGAAACTGAGAAATGCCCATGGCGTCCAAAAAGTTTCCCTTTAGGTCAAAAGCGGTTTTAGACCGGCTAGAGAACAGCGATAGTAAATCAGAACCACTTGCAGAATTGAGTGATAATGATTCGTGGGGGAAATTCCTCATCAGACACTGAAAAAGATTCTGCGACTGAGCTCAGCGATGTGCGAACTTGGCGCTCTATTTCACATTTCAGTGTTTTTGGTTTGATTATATTATTGAATTAAATTTTTTATTATTTTTATATTATTTTTATGATTATTTATTACATTATAATTTATGATTTTGTGTTTCAAATTTATCATATCCGGAATGTTTACTAGACTCTTGTTCGGACAGATTTCAGTGAGTTTTTCCTAAAAATTACAGGCCTACAATTAAAAAAATACATATTTCCATGCAAAAAAATGGTACCGCTTTCAGCACCAAAAATCTGAAATAATCATACCGCCAGGGAGGTTAATAAAGGTTGTTTTTAGTGGCAATACTTCACTATATTGAGCATTCTTTTCACATGGATGGGGAGCGATCTGGAGATGTGTAAAAGTGCTGGCTAATGGTGGTGAAGATCTGTGTACCATTATACCGCCCTGGGTTAACGGGAAAAGCGCAGTTTGACCTGTTATTATGGGTCAAACTTGAAGGTGAGCGCAATAGAGTGTTGGAGATGGCTAAGTACTAAGGGGTGACACAGGAGCACTGTACACATTTCCGCAGTAGTGTGTTATACTGATCTACATGAAGTACAGTGGATTTAAAGGGACGGTTCACCATTTTATGAGACCCTACTCGTATGACACTATAGGATGTATACCACACAATCTATAGGATGTATACCACACAAGTTCACATGATGATATTTAAGATTTCAAGGGACAGTTAACTATTAAGGGCATTTGTTATTTGTGTGCACAATTCATTTATAGCACTGGTTATGTGCAGTTCTATGGGTATCTACATGTATGCATTGGTAAGACATTTGGTGTAACGTAGATTGGTTCTCACAATCACAGTTTTTTGTTTCTTCACTACTTATATATGCACCATACCATTGTTAGCACCATATTTATGTATATGTTGTTGCGCTGCATTTTTTCATTTATTGATGTATTTATACATGTTGATCATATTACCCCTTACTCTCCTCTTCTCAAGAGAGAATACATTCAGTTCCTATAATCTTTCCTCATAGCTGAGCTCCTCCATGCCTTTTATCAGTTTGTTTCTCTGCACTTTCTCCAGTTCTCCAATGTCCTTTTTGTGAATTGGTGCCCAAAACTGAACTGCATATTCCAGATGAGGTTTTACTAATGATTTGTACAGGGGTAAAATGATATCTCTCTCTCTATGGAGTCCATACCTTTTTGCAATACAAGAGAGGATTTTGCTCACTTTAGAAACCGCAGCTTGGCATTGCAAGCTATTATTAAGCTTATGATCTACCAAAACTCCCAGATCCTTCCCTACCATTTTTTTGCTTCCGCTGTACTCCCCCTAGTATGTAGGATGCGTGAATATTCTTAACCCCCAAGTGCATAACTTTACATTTATCAACATTAAACCTCATTCACCACATAGTTGCCCAATTAACCGCTTGCCTACCGGGCACTTATACCCCCTTCTTTGACAGGCCAATTTTCAGCTTTCAGCGCTGTCACACTTTGATTGACAATTGCGCGGTCATGCAAAATTGTACCCATATGAAATTTTTAACATTTTTTTCTCACAAATAGAGATTTCTTTTGTTGGTATTTAATCGCCGCTGGGCGCTTTACTTTTTGCGCTATAAACAAAAAAATTGCAAAAAAATTTGAAAAAGAAAAGTTTCTTTGTTTCTATTATAAAATTTTTCAAACAGGTAGTTTTTCTCCTTCACTGATGTGCGTTGATGAGGCAGCACTGATGGGCACTGATAGGTGGCACTGATGGGCACTGATAGGCGGCACTGATAGGCAGCACTAATGAGGTGCCACGGATAGGTGGCACTGATAGGCAGCACTAATGAGGTGGCACGGATAGGCGGCATGGGTACTGATAGACAGCACTAATAGGTTGCACTGACTGGCATCACTGCTGGGCACTGACGGGTGGCACTTCTGGGCACTGACTGGCACAACCGATGGGCACTGACTGGTGCCACTGACTGGCATCACTGCTGGGCTGCACTGATGGGCACTGGTGGGCACAGGTGGGTGGCACTGGTGGGCACAGGTGGGGGGCACTTCTGGGCACACTTGTGTGACACTGCTGGGTGGCACAGGTGGGTGCACTGCTGGGCACAGGTGGATGCACTGCTGGGCACAGATGGGCGGAGCTAGTGGGCGCACTGCTGGGCACAGGTGGGCAGAGTTAGTGGGCGCACTGCTGGGCACAGGTGGGCAGAACCTGTGGGTGGCACTGCTGGGCACCGATCATCAGGGCACTGATCATCAGTGCCCTGATGATCGGTGCCGATCCCTGATCTAACAACTGCCAGTTCTCGGCAGTACTTTCCTCGCGATCTGACAACGTGAGGAAAGTGCAGCCGAGAACCGGCAATTGCATTTCCCAATGATCAGCGTGTCATTGGACACGGCTGATCACGTGGTAAAAGGCCACTGTGATTGGCCTTTTACCACATCACGTGATCAGCTGTGTCAGTAGGACACAGCGATCACGGAGATCGCCGGGTGCACGCCCCCAGGGGCGAGCAGGAGAGCGCGTTCTGGAAGGACGTCATATGACGCCCACCCAGAACTGGCCGGCCGCAGTGCAGCCGTCATTCGGCTATCTGCGGTCGGCAAGTAGTTAAACAGTGCATTGAGGTCGGCTTCTAAGTTGGAGACATCCTGTAAGGACGGTATTCCACTGCAAAGCTTGGTGTCATCTGCAAAGACTGAAACTGTATTTTTAATCCCAGATTCTATACCATTTATAAATATATTAAAAAGTAAGGGTCCAAACACTGAACCTTAGGGTACACCACTAACAACCCGACAACATTCAGATTATGAATCATTAACCACTACTCTCTGAATACAATCCGTTAGCCAGTTTTCTATCCATTTACATATGGATTTTTCCAAACCTGTATACTTTGTCTTACACATTAGCCGTCAGTGGGGAACTGTGTCAAACGCTTTTGCAAAATCCAAGTATACCACATCCACCACTCTGCCCAAGGTTTTGCTCACCTCCCCATAAAAATAAATCCGATTTGTTTGACAAATTCTGTCTTTTATGAATCAATGCTGTCTGTTGCTTAAAATATTTTTTTTCCCAGCAAGAACAAATCTATGTGGTATTTTATTAACCACTTGCCCTCCTGAGGATTTACCCCCCTTAATGACCAGGCCTCTTTTTGCTACTCGGCGCTGCACTAATTCAACTGATAATTGCGCAGTCATGCAATGCTGCTTCCAAACGAAATTTACGTATTTTTTTCACACAAATATTTGATCACCTGTGTGCTTTTTATTTTTCACGCTATAAACAAAAAAAGACCAAAAATTTTGAAGAAAAACAATATTTTTTACTTTCAGCTATAAAAAATATATAGTAAACTCAAAGTTAGTTATACATTTAGGCCAAAATGTATTCTGCTACATGTGTTTGGTAAAAAAATCCCAATAAGTGTATATTGATTGCGTTGTGTGAAAGTTATAGTGTCTATGGTATAGATACTGCAATTTACGCCAATTTTTTGCTATACAGCGCTGCGCTAGTTTAACGGACAATTGCGCGGTCATGCAATACGGTACATAAATGAAATTTAAATCCTTTTTTTCCCACAAATTGAGCTTTCTTTTGGTGGTATTTGATCGCCTGTGCGTTTTTTATTTTTTGCGCTATAAAAAAAAAGGCTGACAATTTTGAGGAAAAAAAACAATATTTTGGACTCTTTGCTATAAAACATGTCCAATAAAAAAAAAAACGTAAAAATCAAATTTAGTCATATATTTCTGCCAAAATGCATTCTGCGACATGTCTTTGCTACAAAAAACCCCAATATGTGTAAATTAATTGGTTTACATGAAAGTTATAGCGTTTACAAATGGCGGGAAAGATACTGGGATTTTTTTTTTATACTAATAATGGTGGCGATCAGCGACTTATGGCGGCGATCAGTGACTTATGGCGGGACTGCGGCGGACATTCTTACACTGGGGGGGAACTAACTTGGGTTCACTGACATCCCCAGTGACACCAATACAGTGATCAGTGCAAAAAAAAAACACTGACACTGTACTAATGGTACTGGGGAGGAAGGGGTTAAGTTTATTATTCAGTGAAAGGGTTAACTGTGTGAGGGGAGTGTTTTACTAGGGGGCGGGGGTGTGTACTGCAGGGAACACCGCTGATCGGGACAGATAAACTCTTCTGTCCCGATCAGCGTGTCAGCAGCTGTCAGGGAACTGACAGATAGCACAGCTACTGCAGCTGTGCTTTCTGTCACTGATTGAGACTAATCGCTGGGACATAGCCGGTAATGACCGGCTGTGACCCGGTGACTGACATTCGCGGCCGTGATCAGCCTCGCACACGCCCCCTACCCATTTTAAAACACACGTTTTAAAACGTGGTTTTGCCCAGCCGTGCCGCCCTGCCGCCCTGCCGCTGTATTTCTACAGTGGCTGGGCGGCATGTGGTTAAACTCTCCAGTATCTTTCCAAATATAGATGTTAAACTAACAGGTCTATAATTACTTGGTAAAGACATTGATCCCTTTTTAAACATAGGCACCCCATTGGCCTTACACCAATCCAGTTGTACTATGCCAGTCATTAAAGAGTCCTTAAAAATTAGAAACAATGGCTCTGAAATGACAGAGCTCAATTATTTAAGGACTCGTGGGCATATGCCATCTGGTCCAGGTGCTTTATTCACCTTTATTCTGTCTAAACATTTCTGGATGTTGTGAGCCAATATGGATCATCTGGGGCTGTGCAAATGCTATGCCCATTACGGACAAGAGCTCCCCCATGCTCCTTCGTATACACAGAGCTGAAGAAGGTATATAATGAATTTGCCTTCTCTTTGTCCCCAGTCACCCAATCTAGATTATTTTGTAAAGGGCCTACATGTTTTGACTTGAGCTTTTTACTATTAATATATTTGGGGGGCTGTCCTGCTATTTTTTGCAATCTGTCTTTCATTTTCAATTTTTGAGGCCTTGATTTCCTTTTTACATATTCTGTTATATTCTTTGTAATGTTTAAACAGTGATAGTGTTCCTTCATTTTTATATTTAATAAAAGCTCTTTTCTTATTATTTATATCTTTTTTAACCATAAGTTTGATTTTTAGCCTTTTAAACATGTTGAGCATGGGGATATATTTTGCAGTATGTTCACATACAGTCTTTTTGAAGAACTCCAATTTCTGTGTTGTGTTCATCGATGCCAATATTCCCACCCAGTATAATTCTTGGAGACAGCTCTCAGTCTTGGATAATTAGCTCTCTTAAAGTGGAGCATTTTTATTTTTCCCGTATGTGTTTGTCGTTTACAGCTAACAATAAATGAAATCATGTTATGGTCACTGCTACCCAGATTTTATATGTACATTAGTAATAAGCTCTGCATGGTTTAAGATTCCCAGGTCCAGTAGAGCATCATTCCTAGTTGGGGCTTCTATGAACTGTACCATAAAATTGTCCTGTAGTAGGTTTATACATTTTTGCCCTTTAACTGTTCCTGCAGTGCCATTACTCCAGTCAATTTCTGGGTAATTTAAATCCTCCATTATTATCACTGCCCCTGCCCTTGCAATCTGTGCAAGGAACTGAGTCTTCACCTGCTCATTTACACTGGGTGGCCTATAACAAACTCCAATAATTAACTTTTTAGTACACACCCCCATTGTCACGGTCTGGGTCAGGTTCAGAGACCAGTTGCTATAGCAGTGTAAGGCTTACCTGAAACCAGCAGGATAGGTACACCAGCAGGTCACCCTGGGAAATGACGCAGGCTCACCTGAGGTGCAGGGTCTAAGCACTAACCGGTCTTCACCAGAGCTCCTAATGGTGGAGATGGATTTGGCTGCGTGTTAGTACCAGGTTGCAAATCTCAGGATCACCCCACCAGGGAATGAGCAAGCCAAAATCCAATAGCAGATCGAACAGGTTAGGGATCAAGCAGAAGCGGAGTCAGTCAACAAGCCAAGGGTCAGTCATAAACGGTAGTAGATGAGGATGAGGCAGAATCGTAGTCCAGGAACAAGCCAAAGGTCGGTAGCGAAAGTATAGACGGCAGCAGGAGAGACAATCGGGATATTGGCTGGAGAAGGCACAATAATCTGGCAAACAGGAAATGCAGAGACATAACTTTTATCAGGAAGTTCATGGGAGGAGCAAGGAGTTCAAGGTTCAAGATAAACA
The DNA here is from genome assembly GCF_062004578.1 of Staurois parvus. Classification (NCBI taxonomy): domain Eukaryota; kingdom Metazoa; phylum Chordata; class Amphibia; order Anura; family Ranidae; genus Staurois; species Staurois parvus. The sequence goes on along the minus strand of NW_028318390.1, from coordinate 3,476,974 downwards.
AGGTAAAGGTAGGATCATCCAAATAATTGTCAATGGAGCTGTCCAGCATTCCAGGTGGCTCAGCAAAGAAGAAACATTGCCTCTCACCACAGAAGGCCCAGGTTCAAACCCAGGCTCTGACACCCATGTGCAGTTCCACCCATAAGGATTCAGTATCATTGCACTCTCTATCAACTAGGTCCTCTTTCACACTTGCTCTGAGATCACTTCTCACATAGAGACAGGCACCACCACCTTTCCTTTTTTCTTTTTCCTTTGGTTGTATGTGTTCCAGTGTTGTATGTATTTCCAGTGCTGTATGTATTTATCCCCAAATTGTTGTATTAATTCTGCTTTTTGTTTTATTGATGTTTAATATATATATATATATATATATATATATATATATATATACATATATATATATTTAGCTCTGATGAAGGGGACATATTCTAACCCTTGAAATATGTTGACTTTGTACTCACTTCTCCTGGCCAGAAAACATGGAAGAATTAGGAATACGCTAAAAATAGCTGAAAATAGCTGAATTTGGAAAATACTTAAAATATCTAATTGAAGACTCAAGAGGTCCACATGCCTCTCCAAAATTTGTTGTTAGAATAAAGAAGCAATCTAAATGTGTGTCGATTAGCTGATGATACACTAAGTGAATTAAGCTAGATTCCAATACATCTAGAAGTCTGCACTATGCATATACATCTAGAAATTAAGAGAATATAGAACTGATTTACCCTTTAGGATTCTTTGAGTATGATTGTCTCAAAATGTATTTGGTGCACCTGCAGATTAATAGAGATTGATGGAGAACCCAGTGGAGGACATGCATTTTCCAGATGTCTTGACTAATATTGATCCCACTGTCTTTTTTGGACTCTTAAAGAGGTACTTCAGTGCCCTGTATGCTGGCTCTGCCACCCCCTCTGGGTCCACCATTATGGCATGTATGCAGATGTGCTGAAGGGTTCTGCCTTTGGGTCCTGGCAGAGCCTATTGGCACATCTGACAATGCACAGGAGATTTCCTGCACATGAACAAAGATGGCAAATTGTTTAGGACTCCAAAAATTGCTATCTTTGTGCATGCATTGAGGAAACATGCATGTGTGTTATACAGTACTTCCTCAGAACCCAAAGCTGAGCATGCACATCAAAGCTAAAGCATGTGATGGCTTCTAAAAGAATTGCCACCAATATAAACAAAATAAAAGTTGTATCTTGGTCCTGACCATGGCCATTATGTTACTATGCTCATTTCTGAAATTCTGTGGTTACTTTAGATGCCTTACTGAATGTTTCACAAACCAGCAGTTGAAAAATTGTAGAAACACTGATGAGGCTGATAAAAGCAATAACAGATTTTAAACAGAATACAGTGTATAGAGTACCTTTGGATGCTTGAATGAGAACATGAATATAAACACCATCTGCTAGTGTATGCTGATCTGACAAAGCCATACACTCTTCATATTGATCAGAGTAGGTGTGGGAGGAATTCCTTATCAAGAGCATACAAACATACTTTGAAATTGTTTCTATTAGTATCAACAACATGGAAAATATAAAGAAGATCTTTATTATTATACAGGATTATCTCAAGAAGTTGATACCGTATGTTGTGTACTGATGTTCATCCTTTAGCAATCCTTTTGGTCAAATAACGGGGTCATCAGAAAATACATATTGGTCTGGAATTTAGAACACCTAGGGGGTTATTTACTAAAGCTGGAGAGTGTAAAATCAGGCTCACTTCTGCATAGAAATTAATCAGTTTATAACCTCAGGTTGTTCAATTAAGCTTTGGCAATCAAACCTGGAAGGTGATGTGTTTCTATGCAGAAGGTGAACCTGATATTGCACTCTCCAGCTTTAGTAAATAAATCCCCAGTGTGTATAACACTGAAAAATGGCAGTTGCTTTTCCCAATATACTGAGATGTAGTACTCTATTCACTTCATGGTCAAAATGGGCAGGCAAGCTATGAGATCACTCTAAGTCTTGTTGGAAATAGATCCTTCTTGCTCTGTATAATAGGAGATGCAAAAGACAGCCTTCATGCTTTCTCTATATTGACTCTGCCTACCAGAGTTGACTATCTGAGACTAATCTATGTAACTTGTGCGCATATACTTTTTTATGTATGATACTAAATAAAAGAATATTCAGCAATGTGATAGTGGTGACAGGTTACTATAAAAGTTGAAAAGTTATTTGTCCATTTTATACATAGACTAAACAAAAATAAAAAAAATATTTAATTTATTAAAGTAATAGGAAGTAATGTGACATCCAAACTGATGTGAAGGTTAGTAAGTCTGAGGAGCAGAGAGATAAACTTGGCTATCATCAGTACAGAGATGGAATTGGAAGCTGCAAGAGGTTATCGACTGATTCAAGGAAACTGAAAATGAAGTTGCACTGAGATAGACTGGAACAAAACCATGAGAGAGCAGAGTCTTGGAGGCCAAAGAAGTGGAATTTTTTTGAGGAGATGTAGGTAGTCAATTGGAGTAGTGGCCATTGGTTTTAGCAATAAGTCGTCAGTGGATAAGGCAGTTTTGCCAATGCAATTTTTATTCCATAAAGTTTATTAGGGAAATACAAAAACATAACATACCATTGGTAGAAGAAAGTAGAAGAGGAGGGGAAGGGGAGGGCAGGCCAAAAAAAAAAAAAAAGGCAGATAACATGAGTTATACACAAAGAAAGGTGACCATAAGTGGTTTGCATAGACAATCATTTCAGGTCATACAGAATATTAATAGGATTGGTTGTGGGCGGTTAAGAAGTAACAAACAACCGCAACAAACAGGTAGGCGTATAATACTTGAGCAACATAATAAGGCTTCTGAGAGTTTCAGAACCAATAAATTCAGGCATTTATTACTCAATGTGTCCAATGAGGAGGGCAAGTGCAAAAAAAAAAACAAAACACGTCACTGGACATATTATGGGATAGAAGAGGGTGCTGCGGTGTGGGGTGCGGGCTCTGGTTACCCCTGTGCAAGAGGAGAGCTTAAGAAAAAAAACAGACACGTATGGTGCTGCTTCTGTATGAGTGTGAGTGTATGACACCCGAGGGCAATGTGAGAGGTGAAAGGGAAGAAGGAGAAGGGGGAAAGAAAGGGAGAAAGAGGAGGAAGAGAAGAAAAAAAACAAAAGCATTTCCTTCCCCTTCTCTCTCTCTCTCTCTCTCCTCGGCCATTGTGAGCTTAACCTAAGCGGGGGAAAGTGTCGAACAGTCGGGTGTATTGGGCTAGAAGATATCACTCTTCAACCAACAAAGAAGGGGGGAGAAGGATATCAGGATGTCCCAAAATGAAGAAGTGAAGGGAAGGGATGCGGTTAGGAAGTGTTTGGCACAGGATCAGGTGGATTGGCCCATATGCGAACGAAATTCAGATGTTGATTGGAAGTGAATCCATTAAGCCCAAGAATGGGAGAATTTGGTCGGGGTATCTTGTGATGAGGCAATCAGTTCTTCCATCTCCGCCATTTTTCCCAGGCGTATGAGCCAATCTCGTATGGAAGGAGGGCGGGTGGAACCCCATAGTACTGGTAGGCAAAGTTTAGCCGCGTTGATCATGTGCATGGCCAGGGATTTAAAATAAAGGCGTCTGGGGAGAGAGGAATGATGAAGGAGATATTGGGCTGGAGAAAAGTCAAGGGGTATTGTGGATACAGATACGGTAATACGATGAACCTCTTGCCAGAAGGGCTGAATAATCGGGCAAGACCACCAGATATGGAGAAGTGACCCATCGAATGTCCCACATCTCCAACATTTGTCAGGCAGGGAGGGATTGTAGCGATGAATTCTAGAAGGGGTGCGATACCAACAAGAAATCAGTTTGTAACCATTTTCTTGCATGGAAACATTGAGCGAACATTTGTGGGAGTAAGTAAATATGAGATCCCAGTCTGAAGAAGAGAAATCTATTTCCAGGTCTCTGCCCCATGATCGGCATGAAGGAAGGGAGTCACGAATCCCACCGCCGACTAAGAGGAGGTACACTACTGAAATCAGATGCCTCTGGGGTTCAGTTTTAGAACAAATGGATTCAAAGGGGGTATGAGGGCGGACCCATTTTTGACGGTTTTCAGGAGTTTGGAGAAAATGCCTAATTTGAAGGTAGGCCCAAAAGGGGAAAGTGCGATCTATCATGCTACCCGCCAACGAGGAGTATGGTTTCAAACTGCCATTGTGGAAAAAATGTTCAACTTTTATCTGGCTATGAGGCCAATGTTTGGACAGAAAGGCCTCATGCATTCCTGGAGGGAAGTCAGGGTTTAAGCGAAGAGAAGTTAGGGGGTTAGGAGCGTCTGAAATGGAGGCGGACTTGCAAGCCAAACGGAAGAATTTCAAGGTAGGTCCTATCAATGGGTGTGTGAGGAGGGCCGGAGGTGTATGCTTCACCCGAAGCCAGGGGATCGACGTTAAAGGGGAGGGTGAAAAAGAATTCTCTAAATAGACCCAG